>NC_137877.1:17499218-17749218 GCF_963924005.1 Protomyctophum bolini | reverse complement strand
AAAGTAGATCTGCTACTTTGGTGTGACGCTGTAGTGTGTATCGAGTAAGGCGTTGATTTACGGAGAAACAAAGAGGAAACATTAGAATATGGAGATGAGAGGTTTTCTGGGCCGACAGCAACGTTATCTGTGGACAGCCCCGAGGGTAATAGATTTTTTATAACTGAAATCAACACAGACGTGCAAATTTTCTCCTTTTATCTTTACTGATGTCAAGATTGGAAAAGTCAATATTGGCCTTGTGAGAGAGAGAAAACGCATATAATGACTGAAATAAGAATAACTCAACCATTATGAATTAATGAACCCCCTAGCGTAGTAGGCCTATGGCGAACAAACATTCAGCGAAAATAGACCAAGCTTTGAGCTTGTAGATCAGTTATTTTCTGCAAAGAAAGTGTAGTGTGAAAACGGGAGGGAGGACTATAGACTACAGAGCCCTGCGGGACACCGGTCAATAGTGTTTATTGAGATTAAATGCTTAAAAAGTTGGGACCAAGCTGCAGATTCTGAACAGTAATTTCTAATAATGAAGATTTATTTGTTTTCCTGGCACAAAAGGGGGAAATAACACCCAAAACTGTCGATCCATCCATCTTCAACTGCTTATCCGTCGTCAGGTCGTGACAGCTCCACCAGATAATTCCAGACTTCCCTCAACAAAAACTAAATATACAAATATGAAATATCAGTTTCAGTATATCGGCTAAATAATTATTCTGAACATCGGCCATGAATCTCCACATTGGTAAAAAAAAGGTCTTAACGGAAACCAAGCACAGTTGTTGTATGCGTGTTACACTGTCCATGCTCGTTCTTCAACCCAATTCTTTCCTCTCTTTTTTGTATCGTATAAAATCCTGTCACGTCTGCCTGCCCTGTGGCACCTACGTGGGTTCCTTCCCCCGTTTGCAATGTTTGTTTGTTTGTTTGTTTGTTTGAACGACGGCAGAACCTTTTGGCTGCGGCCGTGACCAGCAGGCCCAGCGGGAGAGCACAGGCCTAACGTCTGTCAGAGCTGGTTTACCACCGGGGCATTAACCCTGACAAGGAGTTTACCACCGGTTCAAACCCCGACGAGGTGCCTCCTGGGTTGGTGCGGAGCACAGAGGAAAACAGTAGCAGTATACAACAATACAACAACATACTGTAGACATACTCTATACTACAGGTACAATTTTAAAGTTAAGGTACAAAAGTACTGGCATCAAAGTAAACTTAAACAAACAAAGTTATATAAAAAGGTAATGTACATTTGGCTATAATAAATTAACCTTTTACTATTTTGAAAAACATTTTAAAATGGTTCAACTAGCGCCATAGGGCCAGGTCTCAAAGCCTCACTAGACTCTCCATAAGTTTCCCCAACCCGCCCAGGTGGTAACAGAGATAGGCTAACATGGCCGCTGGGAATTCAAAATCAAAAGGGCACATCAACAACTCCCTGGGTGCAGTGGTGACATCTCCCATCCCAGAGAGAGCCCACAGGCCATGCAGTGTGTTTTATTTGTGCCGTGACTCGTGACTCCTCCGTGGGGAAACGTAAGTGCACGCACGCACGCACACGCACACACACACACACACACACACACACACACACACACACACACACAGGGAACAACTCAAGCACAAGTGGCAATGTGGCATCACAAGTAACAGCACTGTACATCCATTACAGTGTGTAGTCTAGCCTCTAATGGGATTCTGGACCAATGAAACGGAGGGGAGGGGAGGGGAGAGAGAGAGACACAGAGAGAGAAGAGAAAGAGAGAGAGAGAGAGAGAGAGAGAGAGAGAGAGAGATAGATAGAGTTGCTACATCTATTGTCATGGTTATCTCCTAATGCGCCGCCCGTTGTAAATCATTTTGGGCAAAGGCTGTCCACTAAAACGCCAAGAATGTAACATTTACATTTTAATGTAAAAATGACAAATGGCGCATTTATATTGTGCCTTTATCCATAACGCTTTACAATGTGCATTACATGCACACATACGCCCATTCTCACACACAGTCACACACGCACGCACGTGCATGCACACACGCACGCACGCGTGCACACACACACACACACACACACACACACACACACACACACACACACACACACACACACACACACACACACACACACACACACAATGTAGGGGGGGGGATCGCACAAGACACCAACCTGCTCAAAGGGAGTCGTTAGGAGGTTCACTTTACTCAAGGACACTTGAACACTCTAGCACAGCGGGCTCCATGCATGGATTTAACAGGGAACCTTTCCGATTCCCAGGTGGCTGCTCAGCTCAACAGTCAACCTCCTGAGTCGTACAGTGAATGTCAGTCATTGTTTCCTGCTCATAACCACCTGAGCCACTGTCTGGCATACAGTAAATGTCATTGTTTCCCCAACAACGGTACCCAGTGCCAGATTTATACCAGTTGAGGCCCCTGAGCTAGAGTAATTCTTTAGGCCCCCGGGCCCTTCGTTTTGGGCGAAACAAATTCTGGGGGGAGTGGCAAAACCACAATAATAAAACTATGCAATAACTAATAAAATAATTGTATCGGGACATCCCTAAGTAAAGTATTGTTGTTGTTTTTTTCTTTCTATGTACAGTATTGTGTTTTATATGCTGTGATCAGGTGGCATCCTTGAAAAAGATAGTTTCCTCTCAATGGGCTTCCCTGAATAAATAAAAGAAACAAAATGAATGTCATAAGAATGTGGCGGCAAATGCCACAGAGAGAGAGACAGAATCCAGGTCTAGTCCGTCGCGGGCATGTGCATGAAAGGAGCATGCGTGCAGCAATTTCATGGGACCGCGCTCACGTAAACACGCTTGCGTTGTCGCCCCTCGACTTCTCTGCACGTACAGAAGAAGAAAAAAAACGCTGGTCTCATTGAAAATTAATTACTAGGCGAGTTAATCGCTGCCCGTTTGAAAGGACCTTTAGTCTGCTGCATGGAGTCTGTACCGCTGTGGGCCAGTGAGGCCTGGAAGCAGGCGTGTGCACGTACGTACATAGGCACGAGTGTGTGTGTGTGTGTCGCGCGTAGGCCACGTGCACACACAACCGACACCGTTTGACACCATTATGAAAAGTTATTACCCTTTTAACTTTATTGTTTCCGACGCAATAACTCAATCTGCTTAAAACTCATTTCCTGCCGGAGATAAACTGAACACACAGTCTATAATCCTCCAGTGTTTTAATTTGAGCCGTTTGGCGCTCTGAGAGTGAACCGATGTAACCAAACAGACCCCGTCCGTGCACTCAGAGCTGAAGCTGCAATCCGGAGGTTATTTAAATTATGTAAGTCACGGCTGGTTCTCAAACAGACTCGAGTAAAAAATAAATGTTCTTATTCCTATATGTATGTATATATATATATATATATATATATATATATATATATATATATATATATATATATATGAACATTGAAAAATAGCCGGTCTACAAGCTCGCAACGTGGCGCAAAGCGTTGTGTACTTGTACATCTGCTATTTTTCACTATAGTTTAGGTCCCGGGCAAACGTCTCATCTCTCTTTTGGGTCTCCACCTGAAAAGTTTGGGAACCACTGATTGTAAACCATTGGTGCATGCGGTCCGCCGGGGGCACCCCTCCCCCATCACCCCTTACTGCGTCGCTGCTCGTCATGTGGTCGGGGGAACCCTCCGCGCCCGGAAGGGGCTTCGGTTTAGATATCGAGACTAATTTGATTGAAGGACACATTGTCCTCATGTGACAGAGGGAAATGAAGTGACTCTTGTCTGATTGCATTCCGCATGCATACACAGTATAGGCCTACTATTAGAAAAAAAACAAGGTGGAGCAGTGCAAGTGAGTTGTACTGTAATGTCTCGACACTTTTCATGCCGTACGTACACAGTCTGTGCCGAACGCAGCAAAGTCCGCTTCAGCCAACTCAGCGCCGTTTGAGATGAGTACCAATAAGGAGTTTAAGGGATAGGATCGTAAATCGTCATGCCCTCAATCACCCCCCCACGCCTTTCTTCTCATGCGTACAATCCCGTACATCTGAACGACACATATTGACACGTCTGTCGCTCTCGTCACGTTGAAGTAAACAGTTGCTCTCATTGAGAGGCACACACACACTCTAGATAGCGTGTGTCAGCATGAACAGCTCTGATATAACATTGATGCAAACCGAAGAGATGGCCATGCAAGGCCATGCACACTCAGACCATCGTCATTCTGAGCTTGTCAGAGGAAGGCCAGACACAAACAAGCAAACGCACCGCCTTTTGTTTATACTCTGCTCTGGGCTCTAAAGAAAGAATTAGCTCTCATCACTTGGAGAAAATGTCGGTCTCAGTCCGTCTCTCTCTCTCTCTCTCATATACGTGACAGGGCCCACACACCCCCATTGCAACCGGCAGTGTCCGAAATCACACACTACTCACGACACAGTCCACTATACTGTGAGTTTTCCGTGTTTGCAGTGCTGTCTGAATGCATATAGTGCACAGTAATTATTATGCCCTGAAGTGCACTTATTGCAATCCCACAACATTATAGGGCACAGCTGATGGTCACTAACTAAGGACTATCAGTCAGACAGACAGACAGACAGACAGACAGACAGACAGACAGACAGACAGACAGACAGACAGACAGACAGACAGACAGACAGACAGACAGACAGACAGACAGACAGACAGACAATGGCCGACCCAAAGTGTCCATAAGTGCATTTTAATTTTGCCAATGAATTTGCTATACGGTATAGTGCTCCCTATAGGGAGTAGGGAGGGAGCAGTGAAGGACGGGATGATTGCATTTCCGACACGGCCATGATCACATCCTTCCGAAAAAGTGTACACAGAAAAACAACAACACAGCAACAACGACGACACTTATGGAGAGGTAGGGAGCTTGGATGTGACTTCAGTGTCATTTATCCCTGCATGCACTCCACAACCCCAACCATAATAACTACTAGCCCCTCCTATACCCAGCTTTGTGTGTTTGCACCACAGGAATGATTTGATTTGGCTGAGTACGGAATGCGATGTATGATGATGTATGATGCTACGTAGGAGCACCCCTCACGTCATTTTTGAGTTAGTTAAAGTTAAAGTATCAATACCGCTATATTAAATAAAATCAGTCGGAAGTAAAGAAGACCTGTATTGACTTGAGTAAAATTGCAAACCAAACCAAACCAAAGGACAAAATTAAAAAAGATTTTTTTCGAAATGTGGTTTCCTGTGTGAGCGAGCGGCGAAGCGCTGCAGAGCTATATGACCATTATAACAGGCCTTTAATGGACCTGAGCCCGCCGCCCGGCGCTGCCTGCCTGTCAGTGTGGGTCCTGACTGAGTCTGAACCACTCAGCCCTGGCCAGGTTCAACTTCCACACTACACTGAATTATAGGGGCCGCAAGTACGCTCACCTTGCCATGGGTCTCGCCTGGCCGAGCGTATTGCGTGCAACTCACACACACACACACACACACACACACACACACACACACACACACACACACACACACACACACACACACACACACACACACACACACACACACACACTGCACGCATGAGTACATTTAAGTCCCCATAGTGACTCTAATATGGGTCAATTTGAGAGGTCACTGGAGCAAAATATTTTGAGATGGTGGATTTGTCTGGCCCCCGACCTCCGGGTCCGTATGGAGGGCGAGACAATAGAAAAGAAACGCACGGGCCCACCCATCTGCTCAGTTGGATGGACCTGAGTTGGCTCTCTATACTGTGCGTTTCCTTCTACACCAAATATCTTTTGATTGATTGATTGAAATCTTTATTAACAGTTTGCAGAATTACAGTACATTTCAAGCACAATCTCAATCGCCGATCTACAAGCTCACATGATTCTGGATTGGCTACTTCTTTTGATGCTGGGGTTCAAGTGGTTAATGTGTGAAGGTTCGAGCTACTCGAGGGAGTCATCATCCGATGCGGTCGTTTCATTTCACTCTCCCCTGCAGCTAAAGTTAAAGACTGCTCACTCACATCCTCTGTGTTAAAGCCCAGACAGAGCCCGCTCAACCAGACAGGAACTGTATTTTATAATACTTGTATATAAATAGACATCTTTTATTCGCCCTTGCTCAACAGTAGTGAGGCAGTTTGACTTTTTATACCGTAGGGCTGTGCAAACTGGGAACACCTCCTCTGCTATTAATATTACTGCACAGTTTACACAGCTGTAGGCTTACAGCTTATAATGCAGGGTTTCTCCCACACTGGCAGCATCACAAAGTGAACAAGTGATTTATTTGTATTTATTTTTCTTTCCCCCACATACTGTATAATCTACATTCTAATGGATGACCACTGTCGATATGGTGACACATAGAACTGTTGTCACCAGGCGACAGTGCGGAACAACAAGTATTATAGGAGAGTAAATCTGGATGCTGAATTTGTGTCCTGGCTTTGATGCATTGGCTTATTGAACAGCGACAAATCCCTGCCATGAAAACAGCTCATGCAGTGGAGAGTTCACAGAGAGTTTGCAGACGAGGAAAGTAAGTATTACTTTGTTAAATTACTGTACCATCAATCATGAGAGAAAACAACCCATATCAGCTTCAATTTGTATAATTGTTACTGCAATTGTTGTACTTGAATCACTTCCAATTTAACTCGTTTATCCTATATCTTGTATGAGTTCTCTCTCCTGATTGGATACAATTGGTATCCTGAACTGGAAATGACCCTTTTCTCTTTAGAGGTGGAGAGAGCGACGCTTTGAGAGCTTGTAGATCAGCAATTTTCGGGGCGCGATCGCACATTCTTTAACTACTGAAGATGGGGCATGGATTTACACGGAGGACAGATTCCTTTAATGAAAAATCTGCGTTCAAGTTCAGGAGAGTTCGGAAAAAGGCAATTTTCCTGAATGCTGCCTTCGGATAGGCATGGTAAATGGTGCATTTATATAGCGCCTTACAAGGCGCTTTACATCGATTGTGCATTACATTCACCCATTCACACACACATTCATACACCGATGACAGAGGAAACAATGCAAGGCACCAATAACCTGCACATCAGGAGCAATTAGGGGTTCAGTGTCTTGCTCAAGTACACTTCGACTCGAACTCTGGGGGAGCCCAGGTTTGAACGCCACTCTGCCCCTGAGCCACCGCCGCCCACTGCCCACCACATGCATTTATTTCACCCTAGTAAGTGCATTCGTGAGAGGGCAGTATTATTTTTACGTACCGCTAAAAGGGCAGGGGCTCGAGCCCCCTTTGATGTCTATGTGTGCACCTGCCTATGTGTGCACGTGACTATGTGTGCATGTGCATGCAGCAATGATCATGTATGCTCAGATGTTACGTACCTGCAGGGCAGGCTCCGTCTGAGACCACCAGCACCTCAGACTGCTGCTTACAGGCGTCTCTACGCAGGAAGCACTCATTCTGGTAGTTCTGATTGTTGGAGCCGCACACTGGAACATAGTCATTGTTACACTGCAGAGGGTGGGGGAGGAGAGGAGAGGAGAGACAAAGCAAGGTTAAGGCCATGTCAAAAACATGCTGGGACCATGTGTTCTATATTTATGAAGGAGTTTCAGCTCTTTCTCTGTCTGTGTGTCTGTGTCTGTGTCTGTGTCTGTGTGTGTGTGTGTGTGTGTGTGTGTGTGTGTGTGTGTGTGTGTGTGTGTGTGTGTGTGTGTGTGTGTGTGAGAGAGCGCGTGCGTGCACTTCTTAGTATGCAAAATAGATACAATCTAGTAATCACACTATAGTTCAAGGTTCCTGAACATACATGTTCAGGTCGGGACACCACTCGCATCCAATCAGGGGAAAGACCTTGTACGGGATCAGGGATGCGAGTGGAATTGGACAAACAACATGAGCAGACAACATTGGATCACAATAACAATGAAACTGATAAATGATGTCCTTCCTGATTGAATCACATTGGCATCCCCACCTGAAAAGGTGTTCTCTTTTTATTAAAGAGCTGGAGACTGAACAATAAACTGAACACTGAACAAACACAGTAATTCCAATCAGATCCGCTGATTTATATATAGCTATATTAGATAGCTATATAACACTTACTTTAGCCACCTTAAAATTAAGTCCATTTGCAGACATTCAGAGTTAGAAATAGGTTAAGACTGAGGATTTTAAAGGTGTGGGGTCAAACCCTGTGAAGTCATTTCATTTCATCTTCCTCTATTCCAATCCTTTGTGTGTCATTCACTGCCGTGCGGCAGAACAAATGTCATATGAATAATATCAAACAAACAACAGCCAAATCCCGACAACTCAATTTCCGAGAGAAAATGGCCTTGGGCGTTCCATTCGCTTCCACATCCTTTCTTTTCTTAATTGAATGAAAAAATGACATTGTGTTCGTTCAAAGGAATTGACCTCGTGTTGTGCTGCAATACGCCATTCGCAGATTATTATTATTTTTATTATAATGATATACGTATAAGCCAAATACTGTTCATATCAAGCATTGGATTGCAAAGCCAATCGAGTAACGGTTGTCCAACTTTCTCAGCCGGTATTCCATCTTGGATTGTATTTTGTTACTTTATTGTCAATAAAGATCAATTCACCAATCTGGAAACCCATCTGCAAGAAAAAATATATGAATATTTGTTTTAGCTGCTGCGCTGAATCTGTCTTGTGAGATCAGTTTTAACCTACAAAACCTTATCTTTGTGCAGGAAAATGTGCAAAAGCTGGATGCAACTGGAATAAGGTTTCAGAATAAGGTTTTTGTTTAGTCTGTCTGTACAGAAAAACCTGCCCGTGGTCATTTGCTGTGGCTCACATTTTTTTATTTCACAAAGTGCTATAAGCAAGTGCACATAATACAGAAAATATCTCTCGCATACAGTACATAACGTGAGAAACAAAAGAACTCGGGATCAAAGCCAACATGAAGGTAACCCAATTTGGAAGTGTTGATGAAAGCAGAACTCCTTTAGATACAGTGCAAATGTTATGTTTGCAGCTGTACAGTATTTTGCTGCTCACTTTATCTCATTTGTAACTAACATTAATTTTTTTCCCCTAATAGCAGCAGAGAGATGTTTTTTCATGAGTTCTGAAGAAAGTGTGTTACAGAGACAGAGACCCGCAGTCAAACAAAGTAAAACATGCCATTTTAGTGTCAGTCTCTTTGGAAGATGTGTGGCGTTGCACCAATCCCCACCAAACCTGACTCACACACACACTGGTTCAGGGGTCTGTCATGAGAATATAGCCCTTTGTACACATAATGCAGTGGTGGCAAGTAAGTAACTACTGTAAGTACATTTCAAGGTGCTTTTACTTTTAGTATTTCCAAAAGTTAACTTGTACTCGACTACATCTTGGATAGTGCATGTACTTTTACTCCACTACACTTATTTGAAAACATTATTGCTTTGTAGATTTTGATTATTATTACAAAACATACATTACTTGATTACGAAGTGAGTGTATACTCCCTGTAGTGTGGGAGTATACACTTTTCATGCCTTACTGAGAAACTTGATGTACAAATGTATGTGTCGGCTCAATGAGTCTCAAAACTGTATAATTATGCTGCTGTGTAACTTAACCCCAGCCTCAGTGCTACTACAGTAGGTATCGGTGTGCTTTTTGGAAGCACGGGTATGACTGTTTATTGTAAAAATGTTTTTATAGGATAGGGATGTTCCGTTTTGTATACATGTAATGTTTTATGTTGTCTGTTTTTATTGAACAAATAAAGTTGATTGATTGATTAACCACTTCATGTTGACGAGCTTGTAGATCTGTGATTCATGCACACTTGATATCACTGCCTACTTTAGGCAGCCATTTGATTGTATTCATAATATGAATACAATCTACTGTTTAATCTTGTGCTTATATTAAAGGCTCAAGCATACTGTGCTACACACACTCAACCAATACATCACAGCGTGGCCATCTCTGCGTTCTAATTAATGCATGGTAAAGCCAGACGAAAACAGACCCCTGGAGAGAAGATTAAAAGCAGAAATTATAATGTCCATGATTCATAAACTGTGGAATGATGCCAACATTGACTGCATTATTCCAGTGTGTTCTTTTATAAGTTTGAATGACTTGGGAAAATGTAAACAAATGTAAAAATCAAATTTCTGGTATTTTCTTTCAGACTGGTACTGAGGAGAGACAGTTATATAATAATTATAACGTAACAGAAGCATTGCGTAGTATATCTGTACATGTATAACAGAGCAAACTCCCTGGTTTGGGTTTTTGCATAATATTTGCATTTACATTTTCGATTTTGAAGCAGAAAGCTCTACTTATAGTAGCCTATAGTGCACTCATTATAGACTGAAAGCTTTTGTGTGAATACATTTAAATAGGTTTTGGTCTCTTTCAATATAATAGCAAAGATATATATATAAAATGTGGTCAAAATGCCTGGCTTTAGACATCATCTCCGTCGGGTGGAAACCTCATTATGTTATGTACACTTTTTAGGATTCAAATTCAAAAGCTTCAAAAGTTGCAGATCCACAAGCTCAAAACATGTTGCTTAGCGTAGCATCTCGAGCAGAGCCCTTGAGACTGAGAGTATACTCCTCGTTCAGAATCAGAACCCTCCCTCACACAGTGACTCTTACAGTGGTGAAAGAAGTACTCCTTTTTATAGTAGGCCTAGTAGGACCTTCGCTAAGTCCCTCCCCGACCCGTCCTTGTCCAATAGGCATGTTAGCAACGGTTACTAAGAGAGGAGACATGGCAAGCTTCCCTTTCCCTTTTACCCATGCATGTTAAATGCATTTCAGTAGCAAGAGCTTCAAAATGTCTTCTTAATCTAGGCAACAAGGCCTGCAGTAGGCTATGCACTGGACCAATGGACCAATGTGTGGACTATTTCAATAAACTAGAAATACGAGGGAACGTTAGAGGAGAAGCCGCTTCCAACTCAATCAACTTTAACGACTGTCCGCCAAACAAAATAAAACGTTGTACTCTCATGTACCTGTACACAAAATGTAACAATAAAGTCCAACCTTGAACCTTGATAGATTAGTCCTCTGATGTCGCCTTTTTTGCTATTATTTTAATGTTGTTTTATGCTTTATCAAACTCGACACTGAATCCCAGTAGCCTATTTGAGTGAATGTGCTTAGTTGCTTTCCACCACAGCGACGTGAGGTTTGACAGCAGCCGTATAGCACCGTAAGTGGTGTACATGTACAGCATGTTGTCTTCCACCGAGTATCAGTTTAAAAAGTGCTGCACAGCCGGGAATGTGGTTCATGAATGATTTAAGAGAGCAGTATTGAGTCATGTCTGCTTCCTTTATGCCGCTGGCCAACGGAACAGCCCACCAGCTGCACGGTTCGCAGCAGGGCTCTGTAAGCCAATGGTTTACAGAGGGGACGTGACGCCTCGTCTGTTTGAAGATAGGTCAATTTTATTTTGTTTATTTTAATTTATTTTAAGAGAAGGGATATCTAGGTATTAAAACTACGGCTTCCAATCTGTGGCTGTGCACCAAGGTTTGAATAGAAATCTTGAAGGAAGAATGAAGTTACCGCACACCGATAGCCAAGGTGCCAATACTTAATTTAGGATGCAGAATAGGCCAACAAGAACAACCTTCTTGTACTCTGCGTCCTACTGTAAATAAAGTATGGGCACTTTGGCTATTAGCGTGTGCGGTCGGCCTCACACACCGAAAGATCAGTGGCCGCACACACCGATTATTGACGCAC
The DNA here is from genome assembly GCF_963924005.1 of Protomyctophum bolini. NCBI lineage: Eukaryota > Metazoa > Chordata > Actinopteri > Myctophiformes > Myctophidae > Protomyctophum > Protomyctophum bolini. The sequence goes on along the minus strand of NC_137877.1, from coordinate 17,737,488 downwards.
GCACACACGCACGCACACACACACACAGGGTCAGATTGGGAACCATAAAGATGGGAACCACTGCCTCGAGACAGACGGCGCGAGGCGTGGGCTGTTGCTGGGCAAATTCATAGATCAGATTACTATAGTAACGTTCAATCAGAACTCACACTCCCCCTTAAAAAGTCTGTTTGGTTCCATTTCTGCTACTACACTCTGAGTTAAATTCACATTCAGGATCTGTGACTGTTGGAAGAGCCTGAGAGTGCGATAATGAGGTGATATAGCTGTGAGAAGTCAGAAGCAAAACGGGTGAGAAGTCAGAAGCAAAAAAAACTAAAATATGTGTGAGGGGATGGGGGGTGGTGGATGGTTCTGAAGGCAGAGTGGAGCAGAGGGAGAGGAGCAGACCTCCAGAGAAAGATCTCAGTGGCACAGATAAACAGGGATCGTGGGCGATAAAAGAAGCAGCAGAGCCCATGAGGCCTGAGAACAAAAACTAAAAAAACAAGAAGGGGAAAAAAAGTAGAGAGCATCATGAAAGGAGAGGAAAAAAAGAAAGAAGAAAACGAGGACAGAGAGAGAGAGATAGAGATAGAGAGAGAGAGAGAGAAAAATCCCTTTAAAGAAGGGCGCGAGAGAGAAGAAAAGATGGTGCGAGCCACACAAAGGATATGGCTTACCGCAGGGCCTGTGCAAATTCAGCATCATCTTCCCATCCCTCTGCATCCACTGTGTGTGAGCCGCTGGGGTTTGTACGTAACCAAGGGATGCTGCCTTGATGCCAGGCGTGATGCAACCGTAGGGAAAGCTGCCCGGTACTACCCCCCCCGCCCCCCCCCCCCCCCCAACGGTGGCTTATTCTCAGTGATATAACCCACCCACCCATCCATCACTCTCTTCATCTTCTTATACCCGTGAGAGGGAGGAGGAGAAGCGAGGGGGTGGGAGGCGCATTAAAAGTACATTTAGTCCAGTATACTGCACTTGACTACAATTGTGACGAGGCACATTTACTTTAGTTTAGTATGTCCCTTTTTCAATTCATTCATTTTGACGTCATTTCTTTTTTTTTATTATCACAACCACTTCTTAAACTCTCTATTCATTGTAATGCGGACCCGAGTTATGCAGTGAACTTGGACCGCTTTTCTCCGTCGGAGATAAATGGCCGATCTGCAAGCTCGAACACTGAACGCCTACAGAAAACAGAGAATATTATTCTGGCCCAAAACAACCAAGTAAACAGCTTGTCAGCCTGTGTAAACATGTTGTCATCTATTGAGCATATTGATCTTCATTTGGCGGGGTCTGGGACCCCTGGGGGATCATCAGAGTTAATACAGGGCGGCCGCCACATCTTTGTGTGATAGGAACCTTTTATGGTTTGTTTTTACTTTCACTCAACCCCCGCCGGCCGCAAGGGGCGATAGTTCAGCGACCGCCACTGTTCACTATCGTCTCCCCAAAACACATGGCGAAGGTGGTCGCGATGATCAGATTATTCACTCGCTCGCTTCAAGAGTCTTTAGAAGCGTTCATATTTTATATGTTGCTATTGAGCCACTATGCTATTGAGCCACTAAACACAGTCGCTGTATTTATCCAGTGCAATTTGAAATGGAATACTCTTAAAAAGGCCTAATCCACCACCTTGCTCTTTTTTCAATGCATTGAGGCTGAAGGGGAAGCAATCGAACATGGAGCTGCCGCTCGACGAGAGCTTTGATTAGCGGTAAGCCAACTTTATAGGTTTTTCATTAAATAAAGCGCTAAATAAGACATTAAAGGCGTCGTTGGCCGTGCGGGATTGCATTAAAAAGGTGTTAAAGAAGACCTTAGCCTGGAATGAGTTAACCACTTGCCACCTATGCCACCACCTTACCACCGATTATGGGGGGAACATTCGACCATAACAAATACAGTAGGTTCTGCCTGTACAAGGACAGTAATTAAGTTAGATAAGTATACGTGAGGCCAAGGACTCCCTAAGTTGAGAGAGAGAGATGGAGCAGGGACCCCCAAATTGTATGAAATTGTGTTGCAGATTTAACTTTCTCATAGATTTCATAGATAGCTTTAAAGATTTATTTGACACACATTACCTCTTCTATAAATATGTTGGATTCATATAAATTTTGTATTTTCATACAGTTAACCATTTAAATGTTCAATATTTAGTCAACTTGACCCTTAGCTCCCCTAATCGGTCAGCTATTTCTCTCTACACCAACTCTCCGAAAATAGCCTGTACTGTATATACTGTAGCTACGTACAAGCTCACAACGCCTCGCAGAGCTGGCAACTGAAAAAAATAACACTTTCTGAGGATATGGCCCCTTTATTCAACCAAAACAAAAACAAAACTAAAGTGCTGGGCTTCTGAATAGTAGCCCGAAAAGAAATGGAAACGAACAAAGTGCAATATTATAGCCTATACTGAGAACGTCCATGAAGGATTACAAAAATAACAAAGATCATGAGGGGCTGGCTCCAAAGTGGTCTTTGGCATGCCACTCTACAAAAAGTGATACAAAAGTGTTTTTCAAAGTGGCTACTTTGAAATGCCGGACGTTCCTGAAGGAGTCAAAATGCAGAAGGCAAAGATGGAAACATGCAAGAAGATGGAATTAGCAGACGGAGGAATGAGTGAGGCCGTGTGTGGGGGTAGGGGGGGGCGGGGGGGGACGACTGACAGAAGGTGAGAGGATTTGATCCCAGGCCGATTCTCAGCAGACATGGGGGTGTTTGGAGGGAGACTGCTGTCCAAGCAGACAGGTGTGTGTGTGTGTGTGTGTGTGTGTGTGTGTGTGTGTGTGTGTGTGTGTGTGTGTGTGTGTGTGTGTGTGTGCGTGCGTGGAGGGGGACTGCCGTCCAAGGCCATATGGTGCAGCCTTCTGTCCCTGCGATTGGCCGTGCCTTTACACAAACCCCCAGAGGCCACAACGTACCGACCACGCCGCCAATGATGGGAGTGCACCCCCCCCCCCCCCCCCCACCCCTCCCACCCACCTGAGGACACGATGGGAGTGCAAACCTGAGGACACGATGGGAGTGCAAACCTGAGGACATGATAGGAGGTCAAACCTTAGGACACGATAGGAGGTCAAACCTGAGGACACGATGGGAGTGCACTGGCCTCTAAGCCAAAGGGAGACTAGCCCTGTACGGCCAATGGGACACTAAGCCGGCTGTCCTCTCCCCCACCGCACCATCAAATCCAATCAAGTTAACCTTTATTTATAGCACATTTTACACAACCAAAGTTGCTTCACCAGAAAGGATTCAAATCAAACCATGACTAGAGATTGCAGACGTCATGACTACAGAAAGCCTCTTATAAGGTACACTAATAGGATACTGTACCTTATTGGGTATGCAAGAGAATGGAATGCAAGCTGATATATAATGACTTGCGTTATTTCTTGTTGCTTTCCCTTTCCTTCAAAACCGCCCTCAATAATGCACCTGTTCAAATGTGTCATACAAAAGTAAAATAGCATACAGTACAAGCTCCCAACGACTCCAATACATTGTGAGCTTTATAGATCGTGTACTTTAGCTATATTTGAAGAAAAAATAAAATAAGTGAATGTGGTTAAGTGTGTCTGTGGGTTTTATACTTAAAACCTAAATAAAAACGACATTGGATTCATCGGAACAAGTGTCTTTTTACACATATCCTGAAAAGTAACCGTTATACAGAAAGGTGCCATTCCATGTCTGCGCTTTCCTGAAGGATTTATCAAAATGCATATTTTCCCTGCAGGTTTTATTCAATGATTAGCCTAATGCTAATTCTACTGCTTTGCTACTGAAAAGAAGTGTCCAGCAGTGCTCATGTATTCAGGGTGTCTGAATAGAATTAACATATCAACACCTCGGCAAATGCCCCCATTTCTCGCTGACAATGTTCTGTTTCTGACAATGCACTGACAATCTACTGCATTGCCAATGGCAGGACAAGGTTTCCACCTGACAGGGGTTGTTTTCCATTTTCTTCCTGGTGACAAGAACTAATATTTCCGTGCAGCAGCCTGCAGGGGGTGCTGTGGCTCTGTCTGAGCCACTTCCGTCTGCATTCCAACAGGCACGGAGCTCTGCAGGCCTCCAGCCAGCCACAACCTGATGTCTGTCTACTATACCACGCACGCACGCACGCACGCACGCACGCACGCACGCACGCACGCGTACAACATTTCTCTTGTGAGAATCGGGAAAATGTTGTCCGCAGAATGTCTTTCTGAAATTATACTGTCTATAGGACTACAAACACATGCACGCACGGTCGCACGCACGGTCGCACGCACGGTCGCACGCACGGTCGCACGCACGCACGCACGCACGCACGCACGCACGCACGCATGCACGCACGCACGCAGACAGGCACGCACACATGCACGCACCAGGCAGCACTTTGTACAAAGAGGCATCCCCGCCTTTACCGGGTCACAGCACACACACACAAACATTACGGCAGGAAAAAAATAAAAAATAAATAAAATTAAAACAAGGAACGCCGCCATCATCACTCACTCGCCTCCCGATGAGCCAGCAGGCCGCGCTCGCCATCGCGATGCTATACTACCTTGCCTGGCAGGCCAAAATACCCTGCCGCCTTGACAGGACTGGAACACAGACAGGTGGAGGGGGGAGAGAGAGAGAGAGAGAGAGAGAGAGAGAGAGAGAGAGAGAGAGAGAGAGAGAGAGAGAGAAGGGGAGGTAGATGAGGATGGCGGTATAAGGAGAGAGGAGATGGGAGGGGAGAGGAAAGGAGACGCACAGAGAGAGGGTGCATGGGGAGAACGAGGGGGAGAGACATGCAGGGGGAGAGCGAGGGGGAGAGACATGCAGGGGGAGAGCGAGGGGGAGAGACATGCAGGGGGAGAGCGAGGGGGAGAGACAGGGGAGTAGTGTCAGCATAGGAAAGGAGAGGAATAAAGTAAAAGGTGAAAAGAGCAGCTAGGGGAGCCACATCCACCATCCAGTGGTACGGTCGCTGACCGTACGCCGAAGAATAAATGAGCAGTGGTGGAAAAAAGTATTTTGTTTTACTTAAGTAAAAGTACCAATACTGCAATTTAGACGTACTTTGTTAAAAGTAAAAATACGGAATTGAAAATGTACTTGAGTAAAAGTACAAAAGTATAACCATCAAAATGTACTAAAAGTAAAAGTATAGCCTACTCATATTGCAGAATGTCCCATTTCACAAGTTCAAAATGTGTACAAAATCTATTGAAAATAGCCGATCTACAAGCTCACAATGCGTTGCGTTGCGATGCATTGTGAGATGTGTAGTGTGTAGATCGGCTATTTTCAAAATATATAGCATTGAAGTGGTTAATGTATGTTTTCTTATCAAAATTAAAATCTCCAAAGAAACTAGTAACTACAATTTTCAAAATATTGTAGTGAAGTAAAAGTACAAATCTTGCCTTTGAGATGTAGTGGAATATAAGCAAAAGTACTGGATATTGTAAAGTACAAATACCTCAAAATTGTACAATACTTAAGTAAAAGTACTAAGTTACTTTCCACCACTGTAAATGAGCTGTTGAGAGGAGCAGACAAAAGACTGGAGTGCTACAAAGTTGAAAGGCTGGCAGCGCGCATGGAGACTAGGATCATTCCAATTATGAGCGGGGCTACAGAGCTCCCCGAAAACACCACACCACGTCAGCGCCAATACAAACGACAAGCCACCCCCCTCCCTTCCCTTCTCCAAAAACCTTCCGTCAAACAGCTATACCTGTCTGTGTAACAAATTGCATCCGTCTGCGTTCGCATCCCGTCAATATAGAAAAGCAACAGCCAGCCGGGCCGGCCGGCCGGTTGGTCAGATCGCGGCAAATCAGACCGACACATGCAGGCCTGCCGAGAGACGGCTTGCAGAGACAGGCAATTTAAATCAGACAAGCGCCTGTATGATGGGAGAAGCCGGCTACAGCGGCGGAGACACTTGATGACAGGACCAGGCATGCATGTGTCAGGGTGATTTGATGTGGCTCCATATTAAGGGAAGTGGTGGAATTGGTGACATATCATGTGGGAGAGTACCTACAGTATAGGATAGTTTTCACTGTTGGGGAAGAGATCTCCATTGGCAGCTATCTTTAGCTCGCTGTAAAGGCTCAATCTTTCTTTCCTCAGGCACTCTTCCTGCAGCAGAGCACTCAGGAAAAAATATAAAAATATACTCCGTTACAAGTAAAAGGACTACTGTACATTGTTGCTTTCGGGCAGAAACATATTTTGTGTAAATATGTAAATTAACGCCCTACTTGATCACACTACAGTGTCATACAAAAGCATCAAGTAGCAGATCCGCAAGCTGGTGTATCATTTTTTTCAGTGAGCCAACACTACTACACAATATAGCGCCCTGACTCTGTTTGACCTGAGTGGAGCGTCACTCATTCATCCTCTGGGTCACAGACATTTTTCTCATATGGATAATAACATTGGCTGATCTTAAAATCATCTCATATACAGTAAGCATTGTGGTCCAAAATTAAACAAACGGTCTCTGCGATATTGTCGCTAAGGTGGCTCTGTATCATTTACGATACACTCAATATTTGTAACTAATTTGGCGGCTGCGTTTTGTCATCCATATGAGTCGAACCAGCGGGATCATTTGGAACACAGTTCTTATTTGATGCAATATAAAAAAAGAAAAAAAAGAAAGTTTATGGGAATTCATGGGGGGAAAAAAAACGCGTCCCAAGCAGGATGTGTAAATTCCATCAAACATTGGTGCTCTATACAACCATAATTAGCATCATTGGTAACACCTGTGAAAGAAGTCTTTCCAACATGGCTGCTGCGCGTAGAGCCTACTGCACTCAAGTAGTCCTTGAGGTGAAATGTACTTAGTTCCAAATTTCCACCACTGCAGCAGAGAGGGTATAGCAAGCCAGGAATCTAATCCCCAGCAGCCCGGCATTTAGAGTTAGCTTTCAGAGTGAGGTAGCCCACTGTTTGAAATAGCTGCCGTCTACGTTTACAGTAATTGCTGGCATGAAAGCCAAACTTGCAACGGGATATTTTTATTATTATAGCCGTTAGCTATTTTAGGAATCCCTTGCATTATGGAAATATCAACCTGATGCAGTCCTGGAACGGCAGTGCTTCTCAAGCATGCGGTCCACGGTCCACTAGTGGTCATACTGTATATGGCATAATTACAGATGGTCCATGGGGAACGGTTTATTTGTATTGTTTTGAATATATTGGGAAAACAATCACATAATAGCCTACTTCATACTGTAGTTAACATACAATTATAATGATTACATATTATTAATTTATTGTATACCAATAGGCGTAGTGTGAAAAAAAACTATCTTGAAATTAAACGGCATTTGTTCACCATGCGTTGCACACCAAAAATAGCTCATCGCAGTGGCAGCACTAGATTCATAAAACCTACAGTAGAAGGTTAATCAGGTTTTTTGTCCCTGAAAGCCAGAGTATCTCCCATTAATGAAAATTGTCTACCATTAACGCTGAGTAGCTCGATCTATAAGCAGCATATGCTAATGCCTCAGAGGTTAATGGGATGTTTGGACATTTCAGGCCTCACCCCCCCTCCCCCTCCCATGACTCTGTCCAAAGCCATTTGCCTCATCCCGTTTTTTTTCATTTTTGGCCAATGTCTCTGAAACATTATCTGCACAGTTCCGAAGGGAGCTTCCCTCCCCCTCTAGGAAAAGAAACGGCTTGTATAGTCAAAGCACAGCGAATCAGCACACCAGACATAAGCTGGTCCATAGGGCTACTGCAACCACAGCTAGGCTTGCATGCTCTATCTTGGTACCAAGAGCCCACCAGAGCGGGGCTCTGGTGGGCTCTAGGGGATCTGGCTGCATTGAAGTGTATCATTAAACGTATCATGGACTAATGTAGACTGATAGACTGATAAGAAATATTTTCTAGTATAATAAAAGCAAATTAACTTGAAAAATCACAATAAATCAAACTGTAATATATTTAAGAATTGCAATATAAATCGAATGAGCACCCTAAGTATCGATATCGTATCGAATCGGGAAGTAAGTCAATCGTCCCACCTCTAGTATCAAGTGGTGCAATCAGCGCCGACGGCCGTTAACATTGATATTTTAATCAGCCACTGTGAGCTCCATTATATCTACATCAATGGCCAATTACTAAACACTGGCCTGGCCCTGACAGTGACACACACACACACACACACACACAGCACTTGATGTCTGGGTTGCCAGGCACCGCACCGGAGGCCTGACGAGAATGTGTGGCCTTGTCTGGATGTCTGTTTTCCCTTTTATTCCAAGGAACCATGAAGGTCGCATAGCACGGCAAACTGGAGTTACTTGATAAACATCATTATTGTTAGAATTATAGATAATTCACCTTCAAGTTCATCCTGGCGGCCATGCTTTTTACTGCATGTCAATGATGTCATTATAGGTGAAGGTTGTCAATAACTGTCAACTTTATGTCATCTAAAAGGTCCGTGTGTATGACATTCACACTGAGCACTAGAACTATAACTCCACATATAAAACACATCAAATAACTTGAGCTTGTACATCGGCCATCGCAGAAGATCTTTAATGTAGCGCTAAAACAGTTGGGGGGGCTAGCATAGAGCTCCGGGAGACTCGACTAAAAGCACATATAGGGCTTAAGTGGATAAAAGGAATTGAGATCTTAGGTTATAATTACATTAGAAAATTACATGCCTTGAAAGGCCTTGTGCATAATGATATTATAGCATGTAATTTGCCACGTTGTTAAACTCCTACGACTGTGAGGGTGTTATTAGCCGTGCGAGCGGCTAAAATAAATGCACTTGTGCCTCGGAGCGATTTGAGTCATGCTGTGAACATGATGACCAGAACGCAGCCATACAGCGGTTTGCGTCATGCTGAGAAAATGATGACCAGAACGCAGCCATACAGCGGTGCTTACAACGTGCCTGTTACCTTAGGACAAATTAGTAATTACACTATTTTTTACACGTAGGGTTTGATCCTGCTATGATGTTGCCATGCATATCTCTGTTTGTGTCTGTGATCTTTCTGTGTGGCGTGTTAGCACACAGAAAGATGCTGCGATTGCTGCGGTTAGCAGAGGAAGTGTAGCACCCAGGATTACATTAGACGGTTGACACTGGATGAATGGAAAAACGTTTTACAAAAATCGTGTGATAAAAAATAAAAACAAACAAAAACAAAACGCTTATCTACAATAATAATTGCTGATCAAAAACTCAAAGTGCAATGTGTTGTGAGCTTGCAGTGAGCTTCTACATGAGCTACCTTTGAAAACATTTGGAAATGCGTCGCCTAAAATTTATTACATAACCGAAAATTTGGACACCATGCAATTTGAAAGTGATTGATTCTGTCCAAAACAACTATATGAAAGCAATGAAGATTATTAACAACAGCTTGTGAGTAAATTAGAATACATGGAAAATATTACATTGGATCCATCAGCAGGTACACAGCAGGTACTTCTTCCCTCCCTTGTTTCCTGAACAAGGGAGAGAAACTGAAGAAAAAAAAACAGTTTTGGACATACGTTTCCATGCGACAGTGAAGGTATAGGCTACAGACTCCGTACACCCATGCACAGGTTCATGTGCACGCACACACACACACACACACACACACACACACACACACACACACACCAGAGACCCGACTGATAGGCTGATCCATTTCCTGTAGCCATTAGAGGCTGCTCCACCAATTATACAGTAGGTTATGCAACTCGTACATGTATCCCAGGGCTATCATCCACCCCTATCAATAATAAGCATCTCCCTGAAAGTAGGGCTCGCCTCAGAGGATGCTACTGCACCGCCACGACCAACAATACAACCAACCAAATAACCATCCATCCATCCATCCTGTCTGGTCAACACACGTCCTACTTAATGCTCTCTGTCTCTCTCCCTCTGTCTGTTACTATCTCAATCCCTCCTTCTCTCTCTCCCCTCCCCTCCCGTCTCTCCCTCCCGTCTCTCCCTCCCTCCCTCCCCCTCTCCCTCTCTCCCTCTCTCTCACCCTCTCTCTCTCTCACCCTGGGCACAATCCTTACTTATGCTTTCCTGCACTAATCAGAGCGCCCACAGCGTTATCGACTCTGACGGACATGCTCTGGGTCCGTTATACCGCGGTGGCTGAGCGGGCGAGACAGCAGCCCAGCAGTGCAGCGACCTGTGGCCATCGATGCTTTCTTGACAAGAAACAGACTCTGTTGTCCGATATAGATACACCTCTGCCTGTGTCTGTGTCCCTGTCTCTGACTCTCCCCTGTGACATTTGACACAGACGTCCGTTTAATCTATTCATTAATTAAAATCCAGTCAATTCTCCACCATGACGCTTACAGTTCCTGCCACAGTTTGGTCTCGGGAGGTTTGTAAAACCACTGGTTCTCAAAGTGGGGTACGGGGTCCTTGGTCCTAAATGATAGTGAATGATACACACACGTCTACTCCAATGCTCTGCACATAGAGCAGTGGTTTACTGTTTTTCAACCCTTTTCATATTAAGGTCCATTATTTATTTGGCATTTGAGACACGGATTACCATTCTATAAAATATAAAGCATGCAGCAATCTCTCTTGACCTTTTAAATAAAATGTTTTCAAACGGTAGCCAACAAATCCTGAGTAATAATATCACTAATATGTGCTATTTTTACAAAGTAAATAGATATATATATATATATAGATATAATATTACTGTTTTGGCAGAGTAGTACCTTACACTACTTGTTACTGGGTAAAGTAATAACATCTATTACTAGTAATGAGTTACTGCCCAACACTGCCAATCGTTTTGTTTTCTGTCGGAGCCAAACGGACACCCTGTGACGGACATAATGCCGTTATTTTCGCCAGTTTCGTACTGTAGTGTAACGCATTATTTTTCAAATTCAGTAACTCCGAGTCAGTAACCGTTACTACATGTTGCGTTACTCTGTTAGTTTGTTACTCTTCATGTAGTCTTGGCTAGAGAGAGACTGAGAAGAAGAGAAATGTAAAAGGACTGGAGGGAGGAGGAGGTGTGTGTGTGTGTGTGTGTGTGTGTGTGTGTGTGTGTGTGTGTGTGTGTGTGTGTGTGTGTGTGTGTGCGTGTGCGTGTGCGTGCGTGCGTAGCAAACCTATTAATTAGTTAATTGTCTGGATTTCGTCTTTTACTTTGTTTATAAATCCAGACTCAAATTAGTATTGCCACCACCACCAATAATCAGCAAGAGGGCAGCTATGTGCACATACAACGTGCACAGCAGTGGAACCCCCCACTAAAGTAAAAGTACCTCAAAATTGTACTTATAAAGTGCAGTACTTGAGTGCATACTTAGTTACTTTATACCCCTGGGTAACTATGAGGCACACAGAGAGAGGGGACAGACAGCAGGCTAAGTGACGGGTGATCTGGGTCAAACCACATCAGATAAGATCCAAACAGCGAGGCCACAGAGAGAGATGACACCTCTATTACTGCTCTGTTTTTGAAGGCAGACAAACTTTAACCTTTTTCTCAATATAACATAACACCGAAGGAGGAGGGTGGAGGGAGGGGGGTTTAGGGGTCATGAAGGGAAAACAAAATGCAACGGAGTGCCGGCGCAGCCAAGGTTCCTCCCTGTTGAGAGGCGAACGCGCTCTGGAGTGATAAATGTGTTTCCTTTTGCCAGACAACACAATGTTGTGTGTAGGCCTGCTGCTCCTCCAAAGGCCCCTGGACAGAGAGAGGAGTGTGTGTAGGCCTGGTGCAACTCCAAACGCCCCCTGGACAGAGAGAGGAGTGTGTGTAGGCCTGGTACAACTCCAAAGGCCCCCTGGGCAGAGAGAGGAGTGTGTGTAGGCCTGGTGCAACTCCAAACGCCCCCTGGGCAGAGAGAGGAGTGTGTGTAGGCCTGCTGCTCCTCCAAAGGCCCCATGGGCAGAGAGAGGAGTGTGTGTAGGCCTGGTGCAACTCCAAACGCCCCCTGGGCAGAGAGAGGAGTGTGTGTAGGCCGGCTGTGCCTACAAAGGCCCCCTGGACAGGAGTGCCAGGAGTTTGTCTGAGTGAGTGGAAAACCCTCTGCTCCCATGATGCCTTGCATTGTTTGTGAACAGACAGATATAATAGATCAGTGGTTCTCAAACTATTTTTGATCTCAGGTCACCCCTGTAAATGACCTTTTCACCCCCTAAATTACATTGTTACTTTATAGCACCTTTATGTCATATAAAGGTACGTAAATATGTAATTTGCGACCAGAGGTCGCAGTTAACAATGGAATCGTGCATTTCCTGTCAGTGTCAATTACTCAAAATCCCCATACATGGGGAATGCCCCCATACATGGTGCCCAGGTCTCGTGACATAACTTGACATCATCAGGAATGGAGATCCCTTATGTCATAGTAAATGCGACCTGCTGTCGCAATTAATGTCATCAATATTAGTACATGGATATATGTCATAACCTGTTCTGACATTCATATGTTGATCCTTCCCCATCCATCCTTCCTCTTCGATGTCTCCCTTTTGACTGATACCAGTTCATTTAAACTCTAGACGGGCCCGTCTAGAGTTCTCTAGAACTAGAGGCCCGAAAATGAACAGGCCCGAAAATTAAAGCCCGGCCCTACCTGGGCCCTCATCAGACCCTGTACACTCAAGACACTGCTCCTGCTGCCACCCTTATATCTCCATATATGGAGCTGACCTGTTCTGACATTCCATACGTTGATCTGACCTCATCAAACCCTGTACACTCAAGACACGCTTCATAGATGGCCAGTGCAGGCGACCTCGCCCTTTAGCGCGGGATCACTTCTCGCCCCCAGGCATCTTACTGGAATTATCCCTTTCCATTAGGACAGATTGAAAATAACTTCATGCTTGAAGTTCAACCTCTTAAACCCCAACATCCCTGTTCTGGGGGGGAACATTCTCTAAAGATACCATAGGATAGCAGATCTACAACGTGAATCGTTAATTGACGCAATAATTATCCAAAAGCTTTTACAAAACAGCCTTGTGCCTTTGTCCTTGTGCCTTTAAATGATGTCAACAAATTGATGATCATCACAAGCTGTACCTCTTTTCTAATTAGACTCTGTCTATTGTGATTGGTTGATTTTTGTGCTGTTTGTGCTGTGTTATGCCTGAGGAAGGTCTGGAGGGACCGAAGCGTTGCCTTTATTAAATAATTAACTCATGTACCAAGCAGATAATCAGTGTGCATGCGTATCTTTTTCCTTATCACAAAACAGCCTGTAACGTCAGTTACTATGACATTAGCCATCTATGACAGAGGTAATCTACCTGTGGGTTAGCCTGGATCCAGCCCAAAGATCCCGCCCACTCTCTGAGTTGACTGCATATGATAATCAGGCTACCTGTGGGTCCCACTCCCCACATCATTTCTGGGGTCCCCCAGATAAGACTTTTCATACCTCAACAACAAGAACAAAAGAAAGAAAAGAAAGACCATAACTGCATCAAAAGTAATCAACAAACTACACTATGAAAACTGCTCAAACATTGGCCAAATTGTCAAATAATAATAAGAAAATAAGAAAGAGGCAAACGTTGTGAAAATAGCAGATGCACAAGCTCAGAACGCCTCGCAATGCGATGCTTTGCTTTGTGGGCTTGTATATACATGGTCTATTTTCACAACATGTATCCTGTGGAACCGAGTCAAACTAAATGTAGTGTCTCAACTCCTACAATCCAAGTGCTTGTCAGGGTTGAGTCAAACTAAATGTAGTGTCTCCACTCCTACAATCCAAGTGCTTGTGGACCGGTCCCCATGCAGTATGATTATTTGGGGAGGGGGGAGAGGTCACGGCCTGAAAAGGTCTACGCAACAGACATCTTAAAGTATACATCCAGCCATATACTGTAGTGATAGATCCAGACGGGGTGGGTGAGCTACACTCTGGGCCAAGGAGGGATGAGAAAGAATCAGAGAGTGATGGAGGCAACCGGAGGGAGCGAGGGCGGGTGGAGGGAGAGTTTCTCCCAATGAATGAGTGTGTGGGGAGGGGGGGGTGGGTGGATGGAGATAGAGACGGCAGAGAGATAGAGGGAGAGAGACGAGGAGAGGAGATGGCTGCCTGGCTCGCGCTGCAGCCTCTTTAACCGCTTGGCAGTCTGCTCTTGATTAGGGCCCAGCCTGCCTGCCGTCTCCCGCAGGAGTCTCGCTCTCTCTCTCTCTCCGGCCTGGTCGCCGGAGACAAGCTCCTCTGTAATGGTGTCTGACAGGCCAGCCATGAGCCGCGCCGGGGCTGACACACATGCTCAGTTCCTGGGAGGAGAGGAGACGAGAGGTCCCTCCATGAGCCATTACTCACATCATTTATTGTGTTTTGTTTTGTCTTTAACTTAAAGGGGAATACCACTCATTTTCAACATTTTACTACGTCATTAATATACCTTAGAGTTGTTTTGTGGAAATAATAAAAAGTCCCCCGAGTACATCTCAGTGACATCACAAAGATGTACTTCATAATGTGATTTTTTCAGACCTCCAGTTCTAGGCAACACAGAATGGGGGGACATTTGTATTATTAACACGAAACACCTCTAAGGTATATTAATGACATGACAATGTTGAAAATGAGTGATATTCCCCTTTAAGTAAAAGTGGCAATATCACAATAATGGGGGGAGTGAAATACCTGCATTAAAGACTTTACTTGAGTAAAAGTAGCCTGACCCACCATGCCTGTGTGATTTCTGGTCTAGAACAGGGGTTCTCAACGTTTTTGGCTGGGGAGCCCCGGAAATGCTTTGGCCGTGTCTCGCGATTTGGAGTGTCGCGACTCACGGGTTGAGAACCCCTGGTCTAGAGGTTCGGGTGCCGGCGAAAACAGCCGGTGGATCCTGCTGGTTCACTGAGCGCCCGCCTACCTCCCTCTCCCATAGCTGCCTTGACTCAGTCAGTGTGACAGGTGTAGCTATAGCCGGACGCGCTATACTACATACTGTACACATTCATAATTTATCATGGACTATATGATACATGCATGCTGTAGGCCAGGTACCATGAGGGACAGGGACAACCACCACATGTTTAAGCCCTATACAATACTACTTGGTTGATGCGATGCGCTTTTAGCTGAAATATGTGTTTGTGTGTGTGTGTGTGTGTGTGTGTGTGTGTGTGTGTGTCACGTGTTCGCATGCATGCGTGTGTGCGTGCATGCGTGCCACGTGCGTGCGTGGTCAAAGTACAGTTGTAACTCTAGAGGGTTGTTAAGGTTTAAGTTGTTATTATGCTTTTGATTAACATGATGATCCATTTACACGACTGTAAACATGAAACGGAAGCGGTTTATTCTCAGATAATTCCCAGAGCAAACATTGTTCCAGACTGTATGACGGAAGCATTTGAACATTGTGGGTCTGACATAGTCTGGCTCGTGAGACTATGCTGGCCAATAATACCCAGCATATTACGCTGAAACAATAATATCTACAAAAGACAGAAAACGTATTTATCTCCCACAATGTGTAGAAGGTTTCAAGCAATCAGCCTCTGAAACATAACAGTCCTCCGACAATTGAGTTCTATTAGATTCCAGACTGCATCCTGAGCACCAGCGGGCAGCCAGTCATACATACTTACTATTAAACACTTTGATTCATGACTGTCAAAGTAGCAGTAGGAAGCCAATATGATGATGTACTCAACCTCAGTCAGTATAAAAAGTATGAGCTTGGAGATCTGCTATTTTCAGAGTGCAACACCCGAGTGCAACCACACTCTACTGGATCTCTTCCACTAGTCCCTCCCTAATATTTTAGTTGACAAAATTGTCAGTATATTTGATCTCAGATTTAGCGTTTAGATTTGTACTGTAGCGTAGTTTTTATTTTGTTTTCATGTTGTTTTCGTCAGTGAACAAAGCTAGTCAACGCACCTATTACATCATAGGCCTGAAGAAGGTCAGTAGACCGAAAGCTTGCTAAATAAATTGATTGATTGTGCGCAGATCTGAGTGTGCGGAGCTTCCCTTTATTATTTCTCATCATAGGTTTAGAAAATGGTTAAGATCTAGAAGGCATTCTTTAGAATGGGCCTCAGGTCTTAACGGGTAAACGCCATGCGTTATGGACGCACCATGCCAGCAGCCTCCCGCTCGCTCCAAGCCTTCATGAGCCACACAGATAAGATAAGACAGCGAGAGGGGTGCTGCCATCGACGCGCTGACTGACTCTACAACGGCCGCCTTTAATCACCACCTGTGTCGAGATTTGTGAAGATACGACTGTATAGCTCCGCAGCGCGGCGGCACTGAGCCCCATGGGTGGGTGGCAGCCTGGCAGGAGGGCAGTGGTGGAAAAGAAGTACCCAATTGTTTTACGTATTTAAAAAATAACCAATAGCACGATGTAGAAGTAGTCTGTTACAAGGAAGTCAGGAATTAAAAATCTACCTGAAAAAAGGAGAAAGTCAGTATGCAGAATGCAGAATGTTCCGCTTTACATGTTTTCAAATGAATAGGAAAAAAAAGTGAGGGGCGTACGTACATACATCACATCCTGTGCTCAGCCAATCAAAACATTTCAAATGTGGTACACACAGACACACAAAGATGGGCATAGGAGGCGCCCCTCAAAAAATGCAGCTCAAAACTATTTCTAAAAATGAATTGAAAATAGCAGATCTACAAGCTCACAGTGTGTCATACTGTGAGCTTTTAGATTGGCTGAAGTGGTTAACTATGGTTAATTCTTTATATGCCAAGTACGACATATCTCATACATGAAGCTTTATTATATCAAATTAAACTGTTTCGAGAAAAATCTACTTTTAACACTGGCCCAGTTGCTAAACATCGTGAGCTATTGCTAACATTAGCCGTTCCTTACAATGAAATGAAAGTACCCACATATGGGGAAAAAGCCTTAGCAAGGCTTAACTACCCTTTCCTGCCACCTAGTGGCAGATAAATGTTTTGATTAAACTAACTTTAAAAGGCGTCCCTCACTGCACACAAGTGTGATTTCTTTACATAGATTACGAGGTTGACACACACTGGTTGGAGGGCTCCAGCACATCAAGCGCTGCCCGGTCCTCATCTTCATCGCGGTCATCCTCACGGTCATCCTCGCGGTCATCCTCATCGTCCAGAGGGTACGGTGTCAGGTCCACGGTCAGCATGCGGCTGACCATGCACTCGTCGTAGTCTGAGTAGATCCCCAGCAGTGCGTCGGAGCGGCTGTAGAACTCCTCCTTGAGGGAGATGACGATGATCTGCGTGTCCCGCCGGGACTCCTCGCGGACGAAGTCCGTCACCTTGCGGATGTTGGTGTTGTCCAGTGAGGCGTCCACCTCGTCCAGGACGAAGAAGGGCGCGGGACGGAAGCTGTGCAGGGCAAAGAGTAGCGCCAGCGAGGCCATGGTCTTCTCCCCTCCCGACAGGCTGTCCATGGGCATGAAGCGCTTCCCGGGAGCCACGCAGCTGTAGCTGATGCCATCCAGGTACGGCTCCGCCGCGTTGTCGGCGCCCAGGATGGCCTGGGCGCCATCATTCTTGCACAGCCTCTTGTATATCTTGTCGATGATCACGGCCACATGCTCGAAGCACTTGTTGAACAGCTCACAGCGCTGGGACTTGACGCGGTCGAACTCGGCAGCGCTGGCCCGGGCCTCCGAGGTGCTTTCGTCCAATGCCTCCTGGGCCTCCCTGAACTCTTCCTTGATTTGGCTGGCGTCGGTCAGCGATCTGAGGTTTGGGCTAGCGGTTCTCCTGAGGAGCGACTCCGCCGAGTACTTGGCCTCTCTCAGGTTCTTCAGCTGGGCCTCCACCTCCTCCTCTCCCTCCGCCACGGTGAGCGTGGCCGGCAGGCCGTTGAAGTCGACCACGAGACGCGCCTCTCGCGTGTAGATCTTGGAGCTCCCCGACGATTCCTCGTCAATTTGGACGTCAGAGATCTCGTCCAGGTTCCCGGATGTCAGAGGAAGCTCCACGCCCTGGATCTTACAGTCCAGCAGCAGGTTGTGTCTGACCGCACGCCTCTGCTCCACGCACTCCTCGGTGGACATCTGCAGCCTCTGCAGCCTCACCAGCTCTCTGCTCATCTCTCGGACGTTCTTGGCGATCTTGTCCAGCTTGTTCTTGGCGTCAGACGCCTGGGCTCTCTTGGTCTGCTGGTGGCTGTCGAGCTCCTGCAGTTTGTTCCGACTCTCTTGCACCGCCTCCAGCAGCTTCTCCTCCTCCGCTTTCCGATCCTCCGTCGCTCGCTCCTCCTTGGCGATCGTCTCCTCCAGGATCGCCTGCCTCCTCTCCTGCTTCTCCAGCTGCTGTTGGATGTACTCCAGCTGCGCGTTCAAACGTGAGATCTGCCCGTCCAACTCCAGCCGTTTCTGCTCCAGCTCCTCCCGCTCCTTGTGGTGCTCCTGCTCGTACTGCTGGATGTTTCCCACGCCAATCTCAGCACAGAAGTCGACGAACACGGCATCCTCCAGCTGGTTCATCTTGTGCCTAGTAATGTTCAGTGCTGCCTCCTTCACCTCCATGTTCTCCTGCTTCCTCTGGACGTCCACCTGCAGGCCGCCCAGCAGGGCCTCCAGGCGGGACGTCTCCGCTTGGCATTCGGGGATGTCGGTCTTGCAGAGGTTTCCCAGCTCAGTGACATGGCATTCCAGTCGGGTCTGAGCGACCTGGGCCTGAAACTGATGCTGTTTGAGTTCTGCCTCCTTCCTCGTCATCTTGGTGAGTTTGCGCAGCTCGGCCGTCAGCTCCTCCTTGCGCTCCTTCAGCTGGTCCAGCTCCTTCTCGTCCCAGCGCCTGGCCTTGCTGCGCAGGTTGCTGGAGCCCCCGCTGATCTGCCCTGACGGGGAGAACATGGTGCCGTCCAGTGACACCGTCTTGATGCGCTGCGGGCCGTCAAACGCCACGCTGCGGGCTTCCTCGATGGTCTCGCACACCACCGCATTGCCGCAGACGAACTGCAGCGCCCTCTTCAGCTGGGAGGCCATTGGACCGGGGAGACACTGCACCACGTCTAACGCCATCTTGGCTCCCGGGATGTCCCTCAGACGCTGGTCGACGGGAGAGACCTTCAGGTAGTCGACGGGCAGGAATGTTTCGGGCTCTCCTCTCTCTGTCTTGATGAAGCGGATGCAGTCCTGGGCCGTTCTCTCTGTGCTCACAACGATGGCGTTCATGTAGCTTCCGAACACCCTGGTGACGGCCAGCTGGTACTTCTTGTGGATGGGAGTGCAGAGCTCCGCTAGACGGCCCAGCACGGCGTCGGGGTACAGCCGGCGGAGGCTCTCCAGCACCTCCTTGCGCCGCTGCTGCTGCCGGCTCTCCTGGCTCTCTGCGCCGGCGTCCCTCAGCTTGGTCAGGACCCGTCCCATCTCCTCGCTCAGCTCCTCGTTCCTCTGGCGGTCACGCTGCAGATCCTGGCCGAATCTCTCCTCGTCGCCGCGGAAGTCGTCCAAGGTGGCAGCCAGTTTCCGGTTGGACTCCTCCAGCCTCTGCGAGCGCCGGGTCAGGTCCTCCAGCCGGCCCTGACTGGCCTGGACGCTGACCTCCAGTTCCTCCTTCCTGCGCCGGTCGAAGGCGATCTTGTCCTGGTCGGACTTCAAGTCCCACTGCAGCTTGTGGGCCTGCTGAGCGAGCGCCGCCCCCTGCCTCCGGGACGCCTCCCATAGCTGCTTGTACCGCTCCAGCTG
Organism: Protomyctophum bolini; assembly: GCF_963924005.1. Taxonomy (NCBI): domain Eukaryota; kingdom Metazoa; phylum Chordata; class Actinopteri; order Myctophiformes; family Myctophidae; genus Protomyctophum; species Protomyctophum bolini. The sequence continues at coordinate 17,717,812 of NC_137877.1, read as the reverse complement.
GCCCTCCTCCAGCTCGATATCTCGCTCCTCCTGGCCTCGATGTCTCTGGAGCTGCTCCTCTTGGCTCCTCCAGGATCGCTCCAGCTCCCCCGCCTCCTTCCTCCCTTGCTTCAGCTCCTGCTTCTTCTTGCTCCTCTGCGTGTGTGCCTCCTGCAGGGCCTGGCGCGCCTCCTCGGCCTTCCCCAGGTGGTGGGAGGAGTTAACATGGGCCTCAGTGTAGCGAGAGGCGCGCAGCGACTGCGTGTGCGTCTCCGAGCGGATCTCCCTGTCGACGAGCTGCAGCTCGCCGTCATGTCGCTCGCGCTCCTTCCTGACGTTGCTTAGCCGTTGCTCCCAGTTGTCCAGGTTGAGCCTCTGGTCGCTGACGGCCTGCCGCCTCTCCGCCAGTGCCGCGCCGAGGCTCTCCTCCTCCCGCTCGTTGCGGTAGAGCTCGTAGAGGACCAGCTGCAGGCTGCTGCGCTTCAGCTCGTCCTGCAGAGCTTGGTACTTCTGGGCCTGCTCCCTGTCGTGGGACAGCTGTTTCTTGGTGGCGATGGCGGCCTTCTTCCTGCTCAGATGGACCTGGGTTTGGTCCTTTGCCTCCAGCATGGCCTTCTTGGTCCTGTCGTAGCTCTCCTGCAGCTCGCCCGACTGGCTGATCCTCTCGAACACCTTGGTCCTGTCCTTGGGGCTCATCATGGCCACCGACTCCACGGCTCCCTGGAACACCAGGCAGTTCCTGGTCTTGGTGACGATGCCGATCTTCTCCAGGTCCTCCTTGTAGCGGGCCGGCGCCACCGGCGCCCCGTTGACGTGGTACGTGGTGCCGTCACCCGAGATGCTCCTGCAGAAGACCAGCTCCTGCCCGTTGTCGCCGTGGCGATACCGCATGGTGACCCGGGCCGTGGTGGCGACAGGCCGTCCCACGTGGGCGCCGTGGATCAGGTCCCTGACGTGTTTGACCCGCAGTGAGGCGGCGCGTTCGCCCATGACGAAGCTCAGCGCGTCCATCACGTTGGACTTGCCCGAGCCGTTGGTGCCGATGATGCAGTTAAACCTCATGAATGGTCCGATGACTTGCTTCCCTCGCCACGACTTGAAGTTCTCCACCTCTAGTTGTCTCAGGAAGCCCATTGTGGAGGAATTTAAGCTGGAAAGATCTATCTGAAGTTCTTTGTTTCGTGAGATAACAGGGTTAATGAGCGCTGTCCAACAGATCTATGGTTGACCGCATGTGAGGGCTTCGCTCGCCTAAACGAACTGATATATTAGCTAATGCGTCGACGTGCTGTTAACTTGTAAATTGGTTCGGCATTGTTTAATGACGTCATCAATTTGCATCATCCACCATCTTAACAAAGATGGGGATGCAAAAAGGAACCAACTCCACAGAAGAGGCCTTCATGCGGGAGACCTTCATGCGTGCCGAGTCTCTTTCCCTATTCGCAAGTACAACACGAACATCTATGAGCACACAACACATCGCAGTCATACGAAGAACAAATCCAAATCCAGCTTGTGACTAAAGGAAGGACGGAAGAATGGGAGTTCTGGAGGCTTGAATGGAAAGGAGGCAAAGCGGATTAAAACATGCAAAGGCTTGTATGGAGATGAAAACATCCCATTAGCCTATCTGGCCCCTACAACCATGAATACATTAATTTTACTGAAAACACGAAAGGAGTGAAGAATGGATTTTATTTAGCAGTTAACTCGCAGTTACTATCTCTGTATATAACCACGTTTCCACCAAAAAAAAGAAAAAGAAAATCTGCCTCTTTAAAGAGTTGATTTTATTTTGCTTGGTTCATATGGACCATCTGCAGTGGAGAGGGATATGAAAGCAGTGCTGTGGTGACATGCAAATACAATGTATTCAAACATGCACAATGGTCAAACCTTTCCGGATTGAAATTCAAAAATTGCAAAAGCAGCAGATCTATGAACTAAAAATGTGTCACATCGCGACCCCACTCATGACGTCATGTGGCAGCAAAGTCTATAGACTTTATGTTTGCCTTAAGCAGTGAAGCCACAGTGGGTGCCCCTCACTTCACACACAAGTGTGAGGGGCGCTGGCCCCTCCAATGTCTGGCTTTTGAAATTACGTCATATGACAGCCAAGTCTATGGACTTTCTAATGTTTGTTTAGAGCACTTTAAACAAACATTACCAGGCGCACCTCACTTCACACAAGTGTGATTTCTTCTTTTAACTCTTTTCACCTATTGATGCTTCAAAATGAGTAAAATTGCGAGGCTAATTTGCTTACTTTTGGTTTTGGAACAGCTCTTATATTACATAATCAACTCGCGGCCTAACGACCTCTATAGCAGCAGCAAGGTCAGACTTCCGTTCTCTACTTCTCTATCGATGTTTTAGGCATTTTGAACTAAGGCGACTTTGTTGAAAACAGACGCAGCAGAAAAGAGTCTAAAGAGGCCATTTAATAGAGGATTTGAATTTTGTCTGGGGTTAAGCTCCCGAGACACGACCTTCCCAGGAACAAAAGGCCTGGATTCACAGAGATAAAGCCCCATTCTTTAGATTCGACTTTGGCCAAGTATTCTTCTCTCACACATCCTCTTGAGTCTTTCCACCCAAGGTCGATTTTTTCCCCTTTCTTTTGCAACAGGTTGGTCAATTCTGCAAGCCGCATGCATTAAAAGAGGGTACTTCCAGTCCTTCCCAATGGGTCAGAATCAACTGTACATTTAGTCTACTAAAGACCTCCAATTCACTCTCAATATTGGAGGTCCTTGAAACCACTGGCACAAATACTATAAATTGGAGAAAAATCACCAATCAATGTGAACCGAGTGGTGCAACTCCCGTCTATACTCCCCCCCCCTATCTCTTTCATTAGCAGGCAACAGTGCAGTACTACAGCGCCCCTACTGGCCCCGAATGGTACATACTGGTGCTTTTTAACGTCACATAGGTGACTAACACATAGACAAGGACATGACCAACACATAGACAGACATTAAAAATTACAATAAAATCTTGTAGATCTGCTATTTTTAGCTATATGTTTGAAATAGGGCTTAAGCGGTTAACCGCAGATGAATAGTCATCATCATTGTGTGGCATTCACCCTGACATTGTTTATGCTCTATGTTCATGTATGAAGGAAACGGAGCCACCATTAGACTGTACGGTCCGGGGCAGACCTCACAGCCCTGCATATGATAAATTCATGCAAATATATGGAATGGGGTCTGCATTGTCGGGAGGTCCCCGACGGTCTGCTGACTCCGACACTGGGACCGTGTGTGTGTGTGTGTGTGTGTGTGTGTGTGTGTGTGCGTGCGTGCATGCCTCTCTCTCTCGCAACATCCTGAGTGTCACTTTAACCCTGACGGACCCAACACTCTGAGTTAAATGGACTTTGTAATAGCTGGTCTTTCTGAGAGCCTACAGTGCAGTGCGGTACGGTGCAGTGCGGTGCGGTGCGGTACGGTACGGACAGCTATACAGAGAGAGCTCCATAATATGGGAACAAAAGAGACACAGTTAAAACGGGTTCTAAGTGTATGACAAGGATATAACAGGTTTATGGTGGGGTGTGCATTCCTGATTGTTCCCGACTGCATTGCTCCAAGTAGGCCGGTGACCGACAGGCACAGCTAGTTTTTCTAATGCTAGAACGGCGGCCATGTGCGCCGCCAATCCGCTGCCTATGCTGCACTGCACTCCACCTAGAGCTTTGAGGTCGGCCGACCAGCTAAAGCTTAATGAGCTGGCGACCAAAAATAATAATAACTAAGGGTGACCAGGCCTTCGCGGCAGCTGCCCCCAGGCTCTGGAATAATTTGCCCATACACATTCGAGTTGTCCAGTCGATAGTTACTTTTAAATCCTTGCTTAAGAGTTACTTTTCTCCTTGGCTTTTAGTGTCAGCTGAGGTAGTGCTGTTTTTCCCTCACTGGGAAAACTTGTTTGTGCTTATTTATTGCCTACTAATGTCTGTTTATATTGCACTGTTTTGCTCTATATTTTCGAATGCCTGTTTATATTCATGTTGTCTAATGTTTGTTTATATTGCATTGTTTGCTCCTTATTTTCTTTTAACCTGTACAACACTTTGGTTGAACTGGTCATGCTAAATGTGCTACACAAATACAATCGAGTTGAGTCGAGTACTGTACGTACTACGTCCCAAAAACCAGTGTTGGCTGGTTGGCGGCCGGGCGCTGAAAGGTTGCTGACTGACTGGCTGGAAGGGGTCAGGTGTTAAACCCCTCACGCAACTGTATTATCTCCCAGTCGATAAAGTGGGCCTGAAGTTACGATGTTCCCGATCCTATCCTTTGCTTTGCTCCCCCCCCCCCCCCTCTTTCTAAGGTGATCCGTGCGATACAAAGGCTGTTATGCATGCGAACAAGAAGGCACTGGAGCAGCTCAGACGATTTAGGCCCTTAGTTTAACAGGGTGCAAATAATGCTGTTATGCATTGCACTATATAGGTCTTTGATGGCAGGGGGGGGGGGGGTCGGGGGGTTTGTGCATTTACCGCACGTTTTAAGAGTGTTATAGCGAGCGTGCCGCCGGGCTGTCGATACAGTCACAAGTTGGATCAGTCGTTCAAATGGTAATTCCTTTCAATACGGTCTGGCTCATAGGAGCTTGTTGTGGGTGGAAATAGCGAATCTACTAGCTAAGTCATATATATATATATATATATATATACAGTATATATATATATATATATATATATATATATATATATATATATGAATGTATTTCTGCTCCTATGCCGTGTGACTGACGTGAGCTTTCACCAACAGACTCAGTAAGCTGCTATTGTCTGGGAGGGCAGATAAGGTCGCTCTATGAAGTGGAATGTTTTTAATGCAGTCAATCCTTTGCAACCGGTTGGGGGGGAAAAAATCACACACTGCTGCATGTAACTGTCGTGCACATTCAGTCAAGAGGCAATCCTCCACTTTGTCTGTTTTATTCCATCCATATTTTTTACAGTCTATGATTGTAATGTATTAAATAACACACTGTACCATACAGATTGGTTAAAAATAACGATGGTGGTAGTTTTGCAATCAACCAGACCAGAGCAGTCATAATTTGATAACGGTAGTTTTGTTTTTACTACTAGCTTACCACACAGACGACATAATATACTGACATGTACTTTGCAGTGATTTCATGAACCTAAACGACACGGTTTGTGTCAAAACACAGTTAGTCATGTTACTTAAAACAGATGGTAAGCATGTTTCTATAAGCCCATGTCTTAATTATTTCTGTGCTGCTAGCTGTTAGCATAAATCCAAGTTCCCAGTGCCACCATCAGTGTCCACTTTAAGAGCCCGCACCACACACACACACTTTGCTATATCATTTGCGCAAGCGCACTTTGAGTCTCCTGCCGGATACACCTATGGGCATCAAATTAACGGGTTTACTGCTCCTGGCGGAACGTTCCGTCATAAGGAATCCAACCAGTAACTGCTTCTGGTGTAATATTCCGTCTGATAAGCTTTATTATTGATATCAAACCAGATCGCTGATTTCTTTTTTTGTATTATTATTTTGGCTTGGCCTTTCCTTCTTTAGCGAATCTAGACCGGATTGCGCAACCGCGCTGCCGTTCACCTCCCTATATACAGGCTGACTAAAAAGCTGAATAAATCGAAATCTACGGAGCTCTCCATGGTTTGGATAAAATGCGCGATGTTCGGAGGTCTTTGCTGATTATCCAGTGGTTTAGATGGAAACATTTGCGCTTTCTAAAGCAAAGATGGCTTCATTTTAGCTCGCTAGCATTGGCGCTATTTATTTAGCATTAAAGATGGATGCCCAGACAGGATATGAGTCCAGCGTGTGCTGCATTGAAATCGGCTCGGTGTCTAGCAGGAGGCAGTATATGGGTTAATAATAGGAATAGGAATGCGACAAAAACAAAACAATCTGCAAGAATCCAAGGCTTCATGGGGTGAGATATAAAAGAGAATTGTTTTGGGTGATCAATCCCTTAACCTCAAGTACAAATTAGACTTCATCCTTAGTAGAGTAATATTTGACCACGATTATCTATACTTTGACTATACAGTGAGGTTGAGTAGCCTACATTGTCCACCACTGGCTACTGCCAACAGTGACGCATCGGTACACGTCACTAACATCCCACATTAAATCACTCTATCTCACATTCATCAGAAAACAGAGTCACCTGCTCTGCTCCACAAAAGAGGATGCAATGGGAGAGGCAGGCCGCAATACCCAAAGCCATCCATCCCCAAAGCACAGTGTCTTCCAATGAACAAAGCTCCCTTTGCAAATAATCAAATCTGTTACTCTATTGTAGCTGTTCTGAGAGAGAGAGCGAGAGAGAGAGAGAGAAAGAGAGAAAGAGAAAGAGAGAGAGAGAGAGAGAGAGAGAGAGAGAGAGAGAGAGAGAGAGAGAGAGAGAGAGAGACAGACTACAGAGTGTTTCTTACACAGGAAAAGCTTGTGTGGAAATTCTATGAGATTACTTTGATTTGCTCTTGCCGGCTATTGCAAAGCACTTTGCTCCTCACTTTTGTTAGGAGCAAAGTCTATTGTATTGCCTAGTCACTACATCATAACACGAGTTATTTTTTTAAATGTTTTATCCCACAATTTTGTTTTGCTTCCTTCTATGCATGAGGAGTCCAAGCTGCTTCTTTTCACCTGACGGGAGAGTTTCCCCGGCCGGACATAGCATGTGGAAGGAACACGTTATTTCCGACCAGTTCCTTTCCCCTCCATCAGGCGCCCCGGCTGGCCAGGGGGAGGTAGTTTAGAGACCAGGATTACGGCATGTTTTTGTGAGGGTACCACTACCTACCCTAGGGGACACGGGAGAACATGCAAACTCCACACAGAAATGCCCTTTCGCCAACCCTGCCTCGGGTACGAGCACTGATGACGCGGAGGAGGGAACACGCCCCCAGTGGCCACAGCGTCCCCAGCGGGCATCAAACCAAGGACCTTCTAGCTGTGAGGCGACAGCACTACCGACTGTGCTACCATGACCCCAACAACAATGAGTTATTAATTAACATAAGCCACTGGGGTGAACATTTCTACAAGCTCACAGTGTGGCTCAAAATGAAGCGTTGTGAGTACGTAGATCAGCCATTTTTGGCGATGACATTTTGGTGTAGACTTGAGACGCCGAAAAACTGAATATACTAACAATATACCAAAGTGATTAGATAGATAGATAGATAGATAGATAGATAGATAGATAGATAGATAGATAGATAGATAGATAGATAGATAGATAGATAGATAGATAGATAGATAGATAGATAGATAGATAATATGACCATATGCACAAAGACTAATACAAACAATAATTGAAAAGGCTGAGAGACATGTGGCTTTCCATAAACCATTCAGTGCAAAGATCAGCAAATAATGTTGTTTACCAGTTGTCAAGTTGATGGTTCAAAGCTACTTGGGGAGTGTTAAATGATTAAGTGCTAATCTCATCAGGACAATTCAGAGGCTGATCATGTGTAAACCATAGAACACTTCAACACTACTAACATCAAAGTGCAGTGAACTGAATTATGCTCATCTCCAATAACCTCTTTTGTCTGACAAGTTGACACTAAAGTGTGTCATGGTCTGTGCGTGACTAGGGTTGCCAACCATCCCTTCAAATGTAAAATCGTCCCTCATTAGACGCAGTGTTAATTTCGATTTAGGCACATTTTCGTCATCTTTAGTTTCAGTCGACTAAATATCATATGACTTTAGTCGACTAAATCTAGAGTTGATTTTGACGACAACAATGTATTTTGGCTATATTATATTATTTGAATTTAAATATTCGCCTCGGTTTGTCCCGTTTGTGCTGTGCCAGGTCGCGCCGCACCCATTTGCGGCACTCGCACAACTTCTCGTCTTTGCATTGACTTTGTATGTAATCGCGCCGCTCTAACTATCCAAGTCTGAACGCACCTTTAGCCTAAACAGAAAATGCTAATCTTCAGCCACTCAGGAGAAAGTAGGCTACCCAATTATCGGCTTTGTTTGTAGTGTGCGGTGTGCCAGGTCCAACTTTGTCTGCTCATTTATTCACTTCCAATTTCACTTGTTTGTAATGTTGTCCTGTGTGAGTTATCCTTCCTGATTGGATAAATCAATTGTTTAAACACATTGTGAGCTTGTAGACTGGCTATTTTCAAAATATGTTTGAAAGCTTGAAATGGGACATTCTGCATAATGCATTGGCTACTTTCACTTTTGGTACTTTAAGGACATCTCGATGCCAATACTTTTGTACTTTTACTCATGTACATTTCGAATTCAGGACTTTTACTTGCAACAGAGTGTTTCTAAATCGCAGCATTGATACTTTTTACTTAAGTCAGTACTTCTTTCACACCACTGCATGACACAGCTTGTGGCATTGAGAGCGTGGCGGGGCTGTTGGTCACGGTGCCAGGAAGAGAGGAGAGGAGCGAGGGAGCAGGGGAGGAGGTCTTGGCTGTGAGGTGAATCTAATGTGGCTGAATGAAGGAACCTCTGGTCTGTTGAATAGACTCCATTGATTCCACCAGATCAAACCCACTTCCTCCACGCATCCCAACCTTACACGTTATATCTCCCTCTGGGGCTGTGTGTGTGTGTATGTGTGGGGGGGGGGAGAGAGAGAGAGAGAGAGAGAGAGAGAGAGAGAGAGAGAGAGAGAGAGAGAGAGAGAGAGAGAGCATTTTGAGGGCATCCACGTGCATTCATTTACGTACATACCATGAAATCCTTGTTGGTAATGTATTCATTTTGTAGCTTTTGAGTTTGGTCACAAGACCAATGGTACAATGAGAAAGTGCTAGCGGATCTCTATGAGACTCTCAGAGTTACAAACCTTGAGTCTAAAGGGTCAATTTGGTTCCACTTGTACACCCTTAGACTTATGGGTTTTGTGAAAAATGGAACAAAATGAACACTTGCAGGTTTTACCGGAAATAGTATACAAATGGAAGCAATGGACACTTGTGGGTAGTATAATTCCAAAGAGTGTATACAAATTAAACCAAATGTAGCCGTAAGGGTCCATTCGGTTCCATTTATAACAAAAACACTTAAGGCTTTTCCAGTGCATTCATGAATGTGTCCGTGTGAGTGCATGTTTAGAATTACATTTTCGTTCCATTGACACTAAACGGGCAGAGGCCGGACATTATGTTTTGCTGGAGGACACAGTGACAGCACTGTACTCGGGGTTTGTGTCAAGTGTTTGTGTCACGTTCATTGAATTACCCTTGCTTGATGCAATCAAGGACATTGACGTCAGGACCTCTAGAACGCGTCGAGAATCCACCCCTCCCAACCCAAGCAAGCACGCACACGCACACGCACACACACACACACACACACACACACACACAGGGTTATGTTTAAGTGAGACAGCCACATTAAGGCTCAAATCAAAGTGGTGTGACCTGTGCACTGTTTTTTCTCCTCCTGAGTGGTGTAGAGACCACCTCATGGCGGCGACAGTAGGCTATTATTAGTGTCTGTTTCTGCGAGGGAAATTAAATAAGCAACCAGGTCTACAAAAACAAGCCTAAAAGAAGCGACTATACTAATAGGCCACATGAGCACTTTAAAACTACATTCATTCATAGGCTATTTGAAACTAGATCTTGTAGAAGATCTGCCTTTTTTTTTTTTAAGTTAAGTTTTGGGATGGGGGAGGGGGTCTACAGGGGGGGTCTGCGGAGATATAAGTTAATTCGGGGACCCCTTGGCTTGGAAATATTTGAGAAACACTGGTTTGAACTTTGAACAACATTAGACAGCAAGCCCAAAGAAGCAACTATAATACTTCAGAGACATAAAATATGAACATGTATGACTTGTAATAATGTTCTTGACTAAATCTAAAATAATAAATAAGTAACTTGTTCACTAACATTTTCAAAATGTACAATATTGTAATTGATGTAGCCTAATTGAGTAGATGTTCAAAGGCTGTGCAATACACGCGGACCCACATATTGAGAAACGCTGGTTTTAATTAATGCAGGCAGCACACACGCATAATTATTAATCTAGAATAGTGGACATATTTTATGCTGAAATCAATAGCTGCGCCAAATGCCTAGATTTGTCATTATAGATTATGTTCATATAGTTAAGTATGAGCCATTATTATCAAGACTGGAGTCATTTCTGAGATTTATGTCAGGTAACGAGGTCCTTTCAATTCCGGCTGTAGTTGTCAAAGGCTGTGGTGTGTGTGTGTGTGTGTGTGTGTGTGTGTGTGTGTGTGTGTGTGTGTGTGTGTGTGTGTGTGTGTGTGTGTGTGTGTTTGTGGGGGGGGGGGGGGGTCATGATGGAGAATCATGTGGAAATTCATGAGCAGACATAAATTATGTCCATGATATTTTACATCCAGTCCCATAGAGCACGATATCAATACTCTCCAAGCATGGCGTCCATCTGCTTGATTACATCCCAGGAGGGCGATGAAAATGGGGGTAGTAGACTTAAACAATAAAGAACAAGATTAAGAGTATTATTTTATTTTAAGTTAATATTCAATTCATTATTGTGGCAGTTTAATTACTTCCAAGTCAAACCTTCTGTCACTATTCTTAATTTCTTCGTCTAAAACACTGACGATCTAACGTGTTGCATCACAAGCTTGTAGATCTGATATTTTTGTTGGTTTTCATTTATAGCCGAAAGTAGAAAATGGGTCATGGTCGAAAGGATAAGATAACGGACTGGTTGGTCGGCCTCTCTTTTATAGGGAAGTTCAGTTGTGAGAGACTCACGCCTCTTTCAGATGGCGACGGTCTCGGCAAAGTCCCGTCGCGTTGTCATTTTTTATTGACCCTTTACACGAGAGCGCACACTTTATGAAAATGCTATAATGTCGCTAGGTGGCGGTAACGGGGTGCCAAATAGACCAGTCACCCACATACAAGAAGAAGAACCCCTCCATGGAACCCTATCAGAGTTTTGAATGACGCTTCCAGAACACAACGTGGTTGTGGCCGTTGCTCGCTGCCTGCTTTCTACTAACGCATCGAGGTGACAGACAGGCTGACAAGCAGCACAGAGCATGCAGGCAGACTGGCAGAGAGCACCACGGGATGGTTATATATTTTATAATACATTAGGCTACATAAATGCTGCCGCCTATCACATGGCATTTTATTTACATGGTTATTTACATGGTTTTACATTCACCATCGCTGATGAGCATCACTTTGTAGGCGAGGAGGGAGGAAGCACAATACGACACTATCTCTAGTTATTAAGTGTAGTGTTGAGTAGAGAGACACAATGGTAATTCACACTATTCCTTCAAATATGTCACGCCAACATTAGCAGATCTGCAAACTATTTTGTTTTATATACAAATAAAAAAGGAACAGCTTTGAACGTACAAGGTTTCACCCAACCAACAGTGATGATAATGCAACATGTCTAGTGATGCCATAGAGGAGTAAATGGTGCATGAGAGGCAGTCAGGCTGTCTGCTAGCGTCATGATCTGGCCTGCCTCTGGCCTCGCTACTGCCAACAGTCTGTCTTATACGAATTAGTGTAGGTCCACTCTTTCTTTCTAAGTAAGAAATAAATAGCCAGCACTCCAAAGTCCTTCTGGTACTTTTAATTCAGATTAAGGTGCACGGACAGAGACAGCAAACACGGGCGGGTTCCAGCGTCATGCCTAAAGGCCGGTACACACTGCAAAACTACAAATATTCGGCCGCTGCGACGCCCAAGACAAAAAGCATTTTGCAGTTGTGTTTATGTTGTCAAGTCAAACCATCTTTAACTGTGTAGCCTTTGATCCAAAGTGCCTTCTAATCAAAGATGACGAGTAACAACATGTTAGCCATATAGAAAATCTAATTAAGTAACTCACAGATAAAATCTATCAAAATTAATGAAGACAAAATGCTCTTTGCTCTTCAGTGGTGTTTGAGGGAGAGGAGCTGTTGAGATGGCCTTGGTGTTGTGTCATAATAGCAGACAGCATAGCAGCAGACCGTCTGGTAGTGTCGTGTATAGTGTTGTCCTGCACATAGCATCTGCTCTGTCTCACAGCCATGTGTGTGTGTGTGTGTGTGTGTGTGTGTGTGTGTGTGTGTGTGTGTGTGTGTGTGTGTGTGTGTGTGTGCGTGTGCGTGCGTGTTTGTGTGTTAGAATAATAAATAGGTAAATACTAATACATAAAACCTCACTGACTGTTCTAGTTTCAGTGTGAAAAGTAAAGTAGGTGGATCCTCCACCTCACACAACCTGGCACCATACCCAAAAATAATCCCCCACATAACCAACAACCACTTCCAGCAGAACCTGAAACACCTTCCAGAACACAGACTCTCAAAGCAGACCCCCATAAATTATCCTTGCTGTATTAATTTGGCCACGGACCCTCATCACAAATCCTGAACATGTTCTATAAGCTCTCGATGTGTCACAAACACGAGCTTGTAGATCAGCTATTGTTGAGTATAGTCGAAGTATAACATAGGGTTAAAGTGGTGATAGTGATGCTATATTATTAACACATTTTGCTGAGGACCACTCTGGAGCCCCCTGAAGGACCCCTGGGGGTCCCCCGGACCACTCTAGAAAGAGCCAGACCATGTCAGAGGAGGAGGATGTGGTGTTACCTTGAAGTCGCAGATGCACGTGACCGTGTCTCCGATTCGCAGACACTCCCCGTCGAACTTGCACGTGTTGGTGTCACACAAGAACAGGTCTGTGTCCCGGTCGTCGAAACCTGAAGGGTCAAAGGGCAAACAGGGGTCAGCGGGGGGGTCAACGGTAGTCTGTATGCACCCCCCGAGTCTCATTCATCCATTCATTCATTCATTTATTAATGTGTTTCAGCTCTCTGTCCAAAACTGTTACGTTTCAGGATTCAAATTCAAAAATAGCAAAACCAGCTTGTAGATCTTCTACTTTTGATGCTTCTGTGTGACGCTGTAGTGTGATCAAGTAGCAGGGAATTCATTCACAAAAAATAATATGGAGAGAAGAGGTTTCTGCCTGTCTGCTGTTGTTTCTCACCACCACGCAACGTACTGCAAATGTGTTCATTTTAATACATAGATATTACTGTACTAAGTTGACTGTGTCCCCCCATCTTTTGTTCCCTCTACACCAAAAAAAGACGTCCTACAACAGTGGTCCTCATCCTTTTCACACACACATAATGTAAAAGTTGGGGAATTCATTTTTGTTTGACTTGGCTCCACAGATAAATATCGTGAAAATAGCAAGCAGACTGACAAGCTCACAACACCTGTTGCTTGCGAGGCGTGACCTTGTAGATATTTTCACAATCTTACCTATTTCTTAAATTATTTCACAATTTGGCCAATGATTTTGAAAAACACCCACAGGTTGAGAACCACAGCTGTCCTTCAAGACCTACCAGATGACCTATTCGGTAGAAAGCTCGCAGCGCAAACGCATTGCGACTTTGGAGCTTGTAGATCGTCAATTATTCCCGTCCCGCCCGAATGTCCCATAGAGACGCCATGAGAGTTGATGCAGATAAAAAGGTTATTATTATTATTATTATCTATTTATTTCAGAATCACTGCTTCATGCTATTTTCCCTCTGAAATTATTAAAGGAAGCTCCTATCAGTCTGCGAGCAAAGCGGACCCGTGGACATGGTCCTGCATGGGGGAAACGGCAGGGTATGATCCGATTCAGCCCGAGTTAGGCATCTCAGATGACTCCAGCCAAGCGTCCCAGATCGAATCACGCGGTCACATGGGCATGCCATGGACAGTGCAGCTATAGCTGCAGGCTATCGCTCTACCTGAGGAGGGAATCATTGCTTATTATGAACAGCAGCCCACATGGCCCGAGTAGCCTTTTGCATGTTTAAAGTGCACAGATACTTACATTGACTTGATTACAAGTGGCACCGCTGAGTTGCTGATCTGTAATTTGTTGCCAGCAGTGGTGGAAGCACTGTGATTTATTTACCTATTAAGTACAAGGACCAATACCACAATGTAGACATACTGTGCTGCTGCAAGTACAGTAAACGCCCTGTGTTCATAATTTGCCGTGCTATTATCATAGCACTATGCTGCCACCAAAATATGAAATGACCTTCTAAATGACAAAGACTCCCGACTCCCTAACCAAACTCAATAGGCTACCATCATTCCTTGTTCACTACTTTGTATGTGAAACAAACTTCAGGACTCTCTGTAACAGGTTTGATTGGTCTCAATAAAGATAGGGTGCACCTGTTTTATTATATATATAGTTTATTTATAGTATATTATATTTACTATATTTATTTGCAACTGTGAGGTTGTATTGTGGTTCAAATGTTTTTTTTTTCTGGTTTTTTTCTATGTATTGTGTTTTATATGCTGTGTTCAGGGAGTCCTTGAAAAAGATAGCCTGCTCTCAATGGGCTTCCCTGAAGAAAGAAAGAAAGAAAGATTCCTGTTCTTAAAATACAAGTGGACATAAACCTCTTGACCAACCTGAATCCTGATAGTATATATAATCCTCTGCTTTCGCTGTAAATATATTATATTCTGCAAGCTTTATCCCAATATGTTTTATTTAATTGTTTTAAATGGCTTTTCTTTTAGAACTCATGAAAAATGAACAAACCAATGGAGAGTAGTATTAAGCAATAAGCCACGAGAGGTCTCAGGTTACCGGGTATTTTACACTGGCTGGGAGCGTAGGCAGACCCGACGCGCAGCGGAGGGTCTTCTACCTCCCAGCCAGTGTAAAATACCCGGTAAGCTGGGGCCTCGAGTGGCTTATTGCTTTTCTAAAACGGTTACAAACATTATAGCAATATTAACCTAATAAAACTATTACATTCACAAGAGTATCTACGCTTTGCGCCACCAGAGCGAGCGAGCCAGAGCCACAACACTTCCTTGTTTTGCTCCGCAAGTAGCCTATGTGACGGGAGAATAGCGCTTGATATCTTTACGGGGCTGCCTGGAGCCACACATTCACAGACATATTTGAGGCGGGCGGTGCTTAGACGCCCGCACGGCATGTGTTTGTAAAGCAAACTCCCAGCTCCCCTTCCCCAGTTCAGCTACAAGGCTGCAGTTTGATACAAAGTGATTGAAGGAGTGGGTTATCGGTGAGTTTACACCGGTCACGTGACGGTAACCAGCCAATCAGAATGAAGTATTGGGACTACCCGTTTTAGAATTGGCTATTTCCACTAGCTTGGTTCCCATTTTAGAACCACAGGTGGCATATTTCCCCAGAAGTACCCCGTAGTAGTAGTAGTAGTAGCGGCAGCAGTGATTTAAGTTATAGACACTTAATTAATCAGGCTACAAGCTTTTCCTGTGTAAGAAACACTCTGTGGTCTCTCTCTCTGTCTTTCTCTCTCTCCGCCCCCCCTCCATGCTGGGTGAAAATCCAGCTTATAATAACATTAATATGAGGGGTGCCAAAGCCGTCACGGTGACAGCAGAGATTTGCTGCATCTGCTTCACGCTGCGTGCCACGAATGACAACACCACAAACAAGCCTTTGAATGCTAGCTAGCGCCATTAGCCTCTGCTCATGTCACTTTTCAATTAACCACTCGAGCACTTATTTTATACTCTGTTGCATGACAGTGTCGCATGAAGATAGGCAATCTACCAGCTCACAATGTGCCGCATCGTGACACGTTGGGAGCTGTCAGATTGGCTATTTTTTTCCAATTTCCTGTTTCCTGAACTTTTTGTTTAGTTTTTTTTAACCAAATAGACGCCATATGGTTGACCAGTGTGCAACTTTTGTTTACGGAGCCTAAAAAGCCGGACATAAATTACATGTTTTATTATGTATGTTCCAATTAATATCCAATGCCAAAATCACAATGAAATCATTAATCGTATGTATTTGTGTAACAATTAATAGTCAAGTTAAAGCTTTGTATGCATAACGGGAAAAAACTAAAGCCAGCATCAAGTACAGTACAGTGTAGCTGTAAAGGAAAGCTGTCCACTGGGGACAGACAGCAGCCTGCAGGCTCACCAGAGGCCAAAGCAACACCTTATATAACCACTTAGTTTCCCTCCCAATTAAGGTAATTAAAATAAAACCTCATAGAATGTACAAAGATGTGCTTTAATCACGGCCTTGGACAGAAACCTTGGGTCTTTGCTTTTTTTCCCTTTTTTTCTTGAATCCTTAACGAAGTCGGTCATATCCAGAAGCCAGTGGATGTACGTATACAAAGGTTGGGTTGTCGCTAATGTTAGATGATGAGCCAAGCAGTGTTCGATTTGTCCCTGTGTTGCCATGATAGACCATTAATGTTCAAAATTAATTCAAATATTCCCATCAACCTGAACTTGCACATACTGCAGGCATTGACCATGAAGTGGATTCTTCACTTATTTCAGTCAATTCGTTTTTTTACACTTTATTTTCTCCCAATTCAGACATTATCCCTGGAAGACAATCAAGCCAGATGTTCACCGGAGACAGAAGTAGTTTAAAAAGAAGTGTTCTTTTTTTAAGTGGTGTTCCAAATGCGATAAAACATGACATAAAAACAGCGGATCTGGATCATGGGGGGGGGGGGGGGGGGGGAAGGAGAAAAAAAATACCTATATTGATTCCTCCCCATGCTTGCCAGTTGCCACTGCTGTTGTACCGCACTGGCTCCCCTGCCAGTGAGGAGCTCTCACCGGGATGATGTGACACCTGCATCCTATTCCTTCTCCCGTTCAACACTCCCCACTCACAGGCTCCGCCCCAGCCCATATAAGAGAACAGGCTGGTCATCAACCAGAGCGACCGGCTTCCCTTCTCTCAAGGCCAATTGTGTTCATGTACATACACAAACCGGATCCAAGACAAAAAAGAAAGATCTGCCATATCCGGTTTACTTTCCAAATAAGTAGGTAGCCGCCAATTTAGGTTGGATTCTATTCATTTCAATCGAAGAGTGAACGTGAACACAGCTTCTGAATCATTCTTTATCTCCACGGTCACTGAACTAAATATTGGACCCCATCGTCACAATCTTCCAAAATACTTTTTTCAGAGACAAATCTGGAAAATATCTACTTTATCATCAACCTTTCTCTGTCCCAGCAACACACTCTCGCACCAGTAAATATCGGACGTTCACGAGATCAGACGGCGCCCAGCGCATTGTGAGCCAATTTTGAATAGCTGAAGTATTCTGTCCGGGGCCGTGATTAAAGCATGCCGACATTCTATGAGGTTTCTTTTAATTAGTTGTTATATAAGACAGGGGTTCCCAAACTTTTTCATGTCAAGGACCCCCAAATTGACACTAATCAGCCCGCGGACCCCCCATTTGAAAGGATATGCCAGGGACCCCCATAAGAAGATTTTTACGGCTCTAGCAGTGATTCTTAACCTGTTTCAAGGACCCCCAGTTTGACATGCATTAGTCTACGGACCCCCTATTTAATGGCATTTCTATCTCTGGGACACCCAATTTATATTGTAAAATCAATGCTAATTTTACTCTGAGAGCATACAAATGGAACCAAATGGACCCGTTGGGGTCCATTTGGATCCATTTGTACACTGAGTTACAGACCCATAAGGGTCCATTTGGTTACAAACTATCATTTAGCTGGATCCCCCCTGGAACTCCCTCAAGTACCCCAGGGGGTCCCCGGACCCCACTTTGGGAACCACTGATATAAGATGTTGGTTCCGTGGTTAATGCATGAATGACAGATCCAGTAACTCCGCATGCGTGCACGCGCACGTACGCGCGCACGCACGCAAACACACGCACGCATGGGCTGCAGCCTTCATGGAATAAAAAATAGATTAGCATATTCCGTCAGATGTACATTTGCACACAAGCATATCGTGGAAGTCGGGCAGAAACCCTGTCCCTAACGTATGTCGAAATAAATAATTTCTATTCAGAATGTAAAATATAACCTGTGTTCCAATCCACACCTGTGTGAAGTGAGGGGTGCTCTTATTATCATAGGTCATGCATGGCTGCCACGATTCGCCTAATCCACGATTCGATTTAACTTTCGATTGTAAGGTCACGATTGGATTGCATTGTTGGCATTGTTGTTGTTGGCTCTCTGCTGACTGCACGCAATGAGCTACAGGCTGCTTGGTGCACCGTTGTATCCGGTCCGACTGGCTGAAACAATCAGTTTTAAGTCATATGGATATATGACACGTTTTGATGACGTCATCGCAAAAATGTCCGTGGTGCCGGCGTGCAAAGGGTTATTGGAAATTGAGTCCCATTGTTTACAATGGCGAATCTGCCGGAGGAAGTAGCCGTGCGCTGCCCGGGCTGTTGTTGTGATCGCCACTATGGAATACTTTTCTACACTACAACAGGCAAGTACATCGTTTTAAAGAGGATTTTCATGACAAGCAACTCGGCTATCGTGCAGTGGCTGTCCAAAGGTAACTTTAAACATAGGCAGTCTAGCCTGAAAGACGCCCGTATATTGTTGGCTTTAAACCAAGTAAATGTACTTTAGTTACTTTCCACCGCTGAGTTTGCTAAAAACAGCTGTGGCCTCACATCCTAAAAAAAATGGTGACTCATTTGATATTTTGCTGTTGCATGCTTTGATGTAATGTAAAACACTTCATGATCAACCTGCTAAGTGATCACATTTATAAAGACATTATGAATGCATTTCACTTGAACTAATGTGTTGTTGCTAAGGTCTGGGCAGACTGCAGAGTCAAGCCTTTGAGCACGGACACGCGCACACAGACACACAAACCAAAGCTTTTATGCTTTTCACAGAAAGGGGAGGGGTCTGTTATCAGCAGGCCAGTGGAAATGGGTTCTGTTATGAAGAGAAAACTGTTATCTTCAACCCTGCATAGTTTAAAGTTCACCGCTTGGAATTTTACAGTTCAGCCCAATGCATCTGTTCCTCCAGATGCTAGAGTATAAAAAAAAGAAAATGTTGCCTGAAAGTACAAATAAACAAAAATGTATATTTAGTAATGCTGCACTATGTAACTTTCCTCTTCCACCCAGAGCCTGCCTGCTTGCTCAGGGGATCAATTTAATATTGACCTTCAGGTGAAAGTTTGTATCAGATTATGTGTCTAGGTGAGACGTGACCTTTGACAGTTCGTAAATACATCAATGATGCGATTATAATCCATCTAAAATGGATAAAGCCTTGGCCTGGAAGAGAGGTCATCAGGTGGTCCCCAATCTTCTTAAGTGTGTTTCGACCCTTAACCACAACACTCTCCAATTGGCGGTTCAGCAGTACGGCCAAATCACTGCCCCTCTCCCCCTGTTAGCCTGACAGACTTCCCTGGAGGTCACTGGTTGCCACCAGGGAGTTCAGACACATTCTAAATGTCTCAATAGAAGAGCAGAGAGACAAATCGAAAAGAAAAAAAAAGTTCCAGGTGCTGCAAAATGCCACTGAGCAACTACCATTAAAATTAATAGCGGGGGGCGGGGCTGTCGCTCCGGTCCTCCCTCTATCTTTTTATATAACTCTATGGTGCTGGCCCGGTTCCGGCGAGCCACCCCGCTTCCAAAACGGTTGAGAAATTACAGAGTTACCGTGTGGGGGAGACAACACTCTCTCCCTCACACAACAGTGTGGTATTCTCTCTTCCTGCCTCACTCCCTCTCTCTCTGTTTATAGCTCAACAGCGCCACTTTTGCACCTGTTGGTACCCTAAACAGACATACATATTACATACATAGGAAGGGACGGACAGTGGTTGCACCACTTCAAAATCCTCACATAAAACCTCAAAATGTAGCAGTTGTTTTTTTTGAAAAATAAAAATAAAACAGTTCTCCTATCCTCCTATAATGATCTGATCACTTTGAGATCCATTGACAAATCTTCTCTTCCTGGGGTCCCCCCTGGCACAAAATATTTTCAGATGGGGGTCCGCGGCCAAATATCATTGGCAGGAAAACAAGTTTGAGAACTGTTAGTGACATTGTGATGCCAGTCCTCAAGTGGTTGGAAAACAGGGACACACCGGCTACATAATCGCTGAAACCAATGGCGTCAAAAAAGTTAAAAGAGTGGCAATCGTGATATTTCAGTCCGTCTCTCCACTAATAACGTAGTGGAGACAGGTCTGGTCAAGAGAAGCAGCGTCAGTCGCAGACAAACAGCATGCAGCAAAGATACGGTAACGCAATTAGAAAGTACAAAGTGGTCAAGGGACAAAGATTAAGGAGGCAATCCGGAACTTATCCTTAATGAATAAAACGTTATTCATTTATGGGGGCGCCGACAGACGATCGGTTAAGGCGCGTACCGCATAGCGACAGCGAGTCCCCGGTTTGAGTCCCGCATGGCCCGGCAGACCTTTGCTGCATGTCACTTCTGTCTCTGTCTCTCTGTGTCTCTGTCTCTCTCTCTAGTCTCTACCCCATGTTTCCTGTCTCTCTATAGTCTATCTATACTGACACTAATAAGCAAGGCAAGGCTTATTAATTTATATGAAAAGAGATGAAATGTGCAAGATTTCTGCCCGACAGCACAGATATCAAACTAGGGTTCTTGCCATTTTAAAAGTTTTAGAATCACTACTCTAACAAGGACATTTATTCATACTTGCACTTCACTTGAGTGTATGTACATGTTTCAATAGTTTACTCGACTACAAACTTTAGTTACTTAGTTAGACTACTTTGTAGATTTGGATAATAATTAAATTACAAAACATACATTACAAAATGCTGTATGATCAAGTAGGAGTAGGGCATTAAAAAGGCAACAAAAGTAGGGCAACGGAAAAACACAAAAAGTTAAAATTCAGAGATAAGACAGCAACAATATAATTGAAAGAAAAAAAAGTTTCTGGCCTCTTCTGAGACAGAGCGAGTAGACATTAAAAATGCCATCTTATAATGAGCATTAGTGAGGACCAACTATACGAAAATGAGGTGGAGAATATGTGAAAAAAGGATACTTCCTCCAGCATAGCAGCATTGAAACCCAACAGCGAGTCGCTGTATTAACATGTACCACCTCCCACAACAACAAGCAAAACATCCTTAATGTCCTGAGCTTTGCTCACATCAATATCCACTTTGCAAGCTCCGCTATAGCATGCAATTTTTCTGCAGTGATGATTCATAGATTTTCCATTATGATGGATAACACCCGGGCCAAACAGCAATAAGCTACATACAGTATTACAGCTTTACAGTACAGCATAGCTCCTAGCGCCTCCACCCTAAAAGGCTTGGCTCTGTGACGAGCTCGCAGGCAATAATAATTAGGTAGAACATTATTGGTTCTCAAAACGTTCTCAGCCGAGACCCTGAAGATACATTTGTGAAATCAGTTCCTCAAGCTATACACAAGTAAATTGTTGCTTGTTTTTCATAAATTAATGTCCTACTTCGTCATACATGAGTGTTGCACTAAATAGTGAAAATAGCCGGCTTGTGAATCGGCTATTTTCACAAATAAGTTTGTGTTGTCACAATAATAAAAGGGAACTGTTTTGGACATAAGTTCCACCGCCGGCAGAGATTAAACGGTACGTGACATGAAGCCAAAACTCACAGATATGTCGTTTATTTGGCCGTCTTGTTGACAATAGTCTCCATGCACGACAGAAAACATGCACAACAGCAGCAGCACCCTGACTCTGTTTGACCTGAATGGAATGGAACAGCTAGACTAGATCCTTAATTAGTATCAGTGGTAACACCTGTGAAGGAAGTAGGAACCAATTTCGGCCCAATTTCTTGCTAATATGGCTGCTGTACATATATAACCTATTGTCAATAAAGATTAATTTAAAAGCTGCATATATATATATATCATCATTAGTGCCTCGTATTTCAATGTGTTTATTTGATGTCTATTGACCAAACTACACTCCCCATCCCCACTTGACAATATTGTGGTCTGTCTGATGCACCTGAACAAGATGAAAACGATATGTGCCATTATCAATCTCTGGCAATTGGCCTTCAAAGCAGTTGAATAAGCTAACTAAGGGCAGATTCACACTATGGTCCCAGGTGCACACTTGGGACCACTTGGCAGATGTTGTGGTAGTGTGAATGCTGTGTACCGTTCCTGGGAGCGGATCACCCAACCGTTCCTGGAACCGCATGGAGGTAGTCACGGGACCGATTGAAGTGTACTCGGATACGGATCGCTGCAATGTGAAAGCACTGAATGTGGAAGAATCACGGTCAATGTGAATCTTGGCCAGTGGGGACCAGGCAATCGTATTCGGGAACAGTTTGAATCAAACAGACTCAGTGTGAATCTACCCTAACACTCACTTCCCCTACAAAGGTGTTGTGTGCGTGTGCGTGTTTGCTTGTGCGTGTGCATGTGCGCGCGTGTGTGTGCGCAAGCGTATGCATGCAGATACTGACTGACTCTGGCAGGGATCAGGTTCCATTCACTGAGTCGTACTGTATGGTTAATTCTCATGGAAACAGAACTGAGGGCGAGACGGCCTCAAATGGTCCAGTAATGGTCCTGTGTTCCCCTTCAGTGCACGAGAGCCCAGTCCTTCTGTCCATCAGTGGTGGAAAGTAACTAAGTGCATTTACTGAACTACATGTTTTTGATATTTCCACTTTACTTGAGTATTTCCAATACTTTTACTTCTACTCTACTGCATCTCGGATTCAAATGTTGCACTTTACTTCACTACATTTATTTGAAAACGTTAGTTACTAGTTACTTTGTAGATTATTATTATTAGTAGTACACAAGTTATTATTATTGCAATACATATAGGCCTACATTAACCACTTCAGCTATACCGGTATATACATTTCAATGTAGCCTATCTACAAGCTCATAATGTGTCACATTGCATTGTGAGCTTGTAGATCTGCTATTTAAAAAAATAATCTTTATCCCACGATTTTGTAACCCAGTTTTCTTTTTCACCCAGTGCCAATTATCTAATGTAATCCTGGGCGCTACGCTTCCTCTGCCAACCTGGGGGGGCAGCGGACTGACCTCATGCCTCCTATGCATGAGGAGTCCAAGCTGCTTCTTTTCACCTGACAGAGGGGAATTTCCCCGGCCGGATGTAGCGCGTGGAAGGGACACGTTATTCCGACCAGTTCCTTTCCCCTCCATCAGGCGCCCCTGCTGGCCAGGGGGAGGTAGTTTTAGAGACCAGGATTACGGCATGTTTTTGTGAGGGTATCTACCCTAGGGGACACGGGGAGAACATGCAAACTCCACACAGAAAGGCCCTATCGCCAACCCCCACCTCGGGTATGGGCACTGATGACGCGGAGGAGGGAACACGCCGCCAGTGCCCACAGTGTCCCCAGTGGGAATCGAACCCAGGACCTTCTAGCTGTGAGGCGACAGCACTACCAACTGTGCCACCGTGCCCCCAACTGCTATTTGCTATTCTTTGCTATCTGCTATTTTGAAATACATATACAATTGATAGGCTGCCGCTACAATTAAATGGGACATCCTGCACAATTAGTACTTTTTATGTAGCCAACATTATGCCCAAGTTCTGTTATTAATTAACAAACTGTACGTTGATACATTTTTGCCTCCTTTTGTGTAATCATTTACTACGGTTGATGTAAAGCCATTTGTTAGCATGCTTTATGGCATTCTAGCAGCCATTTAGTTGACAAGCGAGAGGAATTACCTCACCCCACCTCACAGGGTGTAAGTCATGTGTCACAATGTGACACCGCCGCTGTACTTCTACATTCACAGTCATTTGTAAGCTATCATGGTGTCAACGTTGGTCACTTAATCGACTGTGATTTATAATTTGGTGCACGTTTTTTTAATAGTAAATCTCTATAGTGTTCCAGCCTCCCAGATGTTTAGGGAATCAATAACGTGATAAAATGGGCCAAACATATGATAAAAGCCCGATTATGGCCTCACACCACTCCACCCCACACCGCCTACTTGTGCCACCGTTTCCACTACAAGGAATTGGGCTGAGTGGTGTCAAAATGGTACTAAATGAGTGCCTCAAGGTCTTTGACCGAAACATTGCATTAAAGTTCGTATTGCAAGTGCAGACGGTGTGCAGGTCTTTGTGCACTTTATGTGCATTTTACTAAACGAGTGACGAAAATGTAAAAGTCTCCTTCAATGCCTCACTCCAATTGCACTCTTTAAAGATATAAATACTGCCCGCCGTGACGAGTCAGAGAGACGTCTCGGCGACAAGAGATCCTGTCACAACAAAGAGGACATATACTGGACATCGCTGCTACTCATGCAGCACACCGACCATGACCAAAAGGTGGATAAATGAAGAGTGTGCTGCTTTGTCTTAAGACATCGCGCCGGTCACAAGCGAGACGAGAGACTAGTTTTAAATGAGTGACCGTTCAAAGGAGCCGCCAGTGCGCCACATACAGCGTCTTTGATCTAATCAAAAGCTAAATAGGATAACTGCATGCCAGGACTTGTACACCTCTGTATAGCCTGCTAAAATAGAAGGCTGTCCGTTCCAACAAGAATGCAAGTCCAAGTGCCTTAATCAAGTAAGAACAGTGAATTTACAACAGTCTATAGCAAAGCAAAGATTGCTGTCAGAGTATAGACACTGTGTATATTTACCTATTCTAATGAGAAAAAAATAACTTAATGTACCTTTAAGCAGATGCCTTTATCCCTGGTGGATTACAGTGAGTGCAACAATAATGCTCTCTCTAGGCTTATATTACTGCATCACCAATGCGTTACAGGCTACAAATACAAATAGTAAACAAACAACGGTGAAAGTCACATCATCCAGACAACACATGTATCAAAATACCTGTGTCTGCACAATCACAGACATGTGCAAAGTAAACACATAGAGGGGAAAGGCAGAAAATGCAATTTTGTTTTGTTATACAAAGGCACTCCCAGACAGTGGCGTACAAATACTCAGATGTTAAAGTAGCAATAAATACGTTTATAATCGGTAACTAAAGGTGTTCGTAGACAACCGTATACTCCATATTAAAGCAGCGACCGTCAATTGACCTTTTAGGTAGGTAGGCAAGTTTATTCTGTGTTTTTAAAAGAACAAAGGGAGCATACATAACTAACATATGCATATACATATATACATAAATCTACATGCATGCGGTTGGATCCACTTATAAAAGTGGCACTGAAAAGGTGTAGGCTGAAGCCAAGGCTTACACTGCCTACCCTTTATGAACATGGCCTGGTGATTTTATGACAATACTTGTTTTTGTTTGTTTGGACATTGGTGGAGAGTATGTTATTGTATGCCTTATACATAATTAATGCCATATTCAGGTCCACTAGGTCTTGAGTTTGTATCGCTGAGCACATGTAACTGGTTGTAATGATAGCTAAGGGGTCTGAGCTAATGCAACTGATCACTGTGCTCAAAACAAAAGCCCCCACCTTCCTGAATAACCCGGAATGGAAACAAGGATCGTAGAGTTAGAGCAGATGGGTAGCATTCCTTAGGTGTGCTTACAGTATCTGCCACCTAGCGGCAACAATAAAGTTAATAACTTGATCAATTATTAATCATCTTAAATCTGCAAACATAACTAGTAACTAAAGCTGTCGAATAAATGTACTGGAGGAAAACAGCTGCCTCTGAGATGTACAGTGGAGTACTAGTATTATAGAAGTATCAAGAGTTCAAGACATTGAAATACCCAAGTAAAAGGTGCCCTTGAAAGTACAATACTTTATAAAGTAAAATGTACTTTGTTACCGTACACCACTGGGCAAGACATTGTTTGTTTACGGTCTACTCTGTTTGTTTAGGTCGGCTCCCATGGCGATCAGGACACAAACGTTTGGCTTCGTCCAATATTCGGTTTCTCCGCTGGCTTTCTTTCCTACAGTGTATTGTGCACATCTTCTCTGTTGGGTGGAAACCTCATATGTCGGGAGTGGCTTATTCTCGGTATCAGCTGGTAACATGCGGGAGTCTATCCCCGTTACAATGCGCTAGATCCCTGGGAGATGCTGAGGTGGAGCGCCACACCTATCATCAGCTCCCAGTACTTCCCGCATGACTTGCTGCACCAAGCCATGCTTGTGGTCCAAAGGCGAGAGCTCTACCGACTGAGCTACCCAGACACCTCATACTTTTAAGGAATCCAATTTGCAAAGGCATCAAAAGTAGCAGATGCACAAGCACAAATCTTACAGATCTTCTACGTTTGATGCTTTTGCGTGATGCTGTAGATAGCCTGACACCATTTTTATTTTGTTTCACTTAATTATTCAGACTGAAATCCCTTTCCATGGCAGCAGTTTCTGAGATAGTAGTAAAGCAGATGACGTCGTTGTCAATGTGGCTAACCTGGTTTCTAAGAAAACAAACACAACCAACTATCGCTATGTAAACAAACATGCTAAAATATGTTGGATGTAAAACCTGACGTTTCTGTACAGAAACTATTTATCATAGGGCGATTTAATAACCAGAACGATACTTTAAATACTACCCAAATTTGGAATATGGAGATAAGAGCTTTCAGCCGGACAGCAATGGCAACAATACAGTGGCTGACCACTCACCAAACCCCGGTACTTGAGTCAAAGTATAGATAGGCTACTCTTGGTCTAAATATTACTCAACTACGAGTGAAAGTCGCTCTGTCAAATGTTTGTTTTGGTAGAGGGGCATGTTTGTGATCTACCAGAACAAACAGTGAACACACTAACATACAGTGGGAGGGCAGTGTGTTTCTGTAGGTAAACAACACCATCACACTACTCCAGTGCCTGTATAGAGGGAAAATGATGGGCAAACATATTATTTTGTTGTGCAAACACTAGGCAAAGTTACATGATATCTCTCCATAACATCCCATACTGAAAACCGTTTGGGAGGGGTGCGTTAGCCAGCCAATGGCGTGCCACACTGCCACAGAGTCAGACGCCAGGACCATTTGTACGATACCCTCCCCTCGCTCCAGGTGGAGGTTACAGGGCAGCTGAATAATTAAAGAAAACAAGCAGGCGAGCATCAAATATTCAACGGGGTGATGTTTATGTGCCCACAATTAGGGTGGCAAGCGGAGCGCTTACTCCTCTGAAAAGGAGAGGGCGCGTGGGGCCATAACGTGACTCCTAACTCCTCCTGACTGCCAGCAGAATCTGTATACCCTACCCAGGTTGCCATAAAATGAAGAGTTCAAATTAACTTGAGTAAATGTGCAATTGGCATCAAAATATATTCATGGCATGCAGTACCAAAGTAGTACTAACATCAAAATAAATATCAAACCTTTCTGAAAATAGCAGATGTACGAACACATTGTGACGTGTTGTGAGTCTTTCAAATAGACATGGTATAAAAAATGGCTTATGTGTTTTGTAATAACTAGTCCTTACCCGTTCTAATATATGAACACCAAATTAGGTACAGTGTGGGTAATGCAATGTAATAGATGACATTATTGATTGGGAGGGAATTGTTAACGGATGAGCTTGGGAAGGGCACAAAGTTATAATATTATTAGGCAAGTGGTCTGCGTGCGGAGCATTCCCTGGGGGGGGGGGGGGGGTGTCTGCAAATGAATACGAGACTGCTCGCCCCTTTACCAACTCACCCCGGGTGTACAGCCGGTGGAACAGCGCGGCCTGGTATTCCTAATCTAAGCACTGAGAATTGGTTCTCAGTGCACTCGTCATATAGCACTGACGAAGGTCTTAGGACCGAAACGTTTGCTTTCTAATTGCACTTCGAGCACAGAGCACTTTGTGGGCATGATACAATAAAAGTCAGTCTCAGTCTAAGGAGTTTTACTTCTATTTTGTATACGGTGAGCGAGTCTTTTTCTGTCAAAGTTTCCCTAAAGTAATCTAAGTAAATTGCTTAAACGGTTAAACCTAACCTTATTCCTAACCTCAACCCCAGTAAAACTATGCCTAACCCTAAACTTATTTCTAACCTTATTCTCAGTAAAACAAAATAAAGAATACAAGAACCGCCGCACCAAGCTGTCGGCGTGAGGTCGGCAGCACGTACGCACGCACACACACGGCACACGCCCAGTGTGTCGGCAGTCATAGCGCTGGGCCAGACGCAAAATTGTATAGGCCACTAGTTTGTTGTGTTGCAGCTGTAGCAGAGGAAGCATGACAGTGGGGTAACGCCGAAAATGGTGGCCAGTGATGCAGGTGATGCTAGGGGGCAGGGGTGCGAGGTGTCGCATTTTCTCATGTAAGTCGATGGGACATTTTTATTAACTTTAATTATTAAGTTATAATTTGTTAAATGGAAAAAAGGGCTTCGTTAAGACTTCCATAATGTTATGATCAATGTCTGTATGAAAAGTGAGAGTGATTGGTGCAGCCAGTGAGGTTAGATAATGCAAATCTACCAAGTAACTATAACGTTTTCAAATAAATGTATTGCAGTAGTAGGGCAGGGCAGAAACCTCTTCTCCATGGTCCAACTTTTGTATGTTTTTTTCTTCTTCCATGAATTAATGGCCTGCTTGATCATACTGCAGCGTCACACAAAGGCATCACAAGTAGCAGATCCTCCGTGATGAGTTTTGATCATGAAGATCTGCTACTTTTGATATTTTTGAATTTGAATCCTGAAAAGTAACAGTTTTGGACATACAGTACTGCATGAGGTTTCCACCCCCACAGAAAAAGCTCAAGTAAAGTCAAAATTGTATTTAAGTTACAGTACTTGATTAAAAGTACTTTGGTTACTTTCCACCGGCGCACAAAACTGAGCACAGCACTACCCGGCAAACCTGCAGGCCTGTTTAGAAATGTCTTGCTGATCAATAATGTATCAGATTAATTAAGCATGGAACCAGTGGGAGATCGTTCTTTGACCTCTACAATGCTGCATGCTTTTGTTGTTTATTCGCATCCCCCTGCAACACTAGCTGTCCCATATACCGGCCAACAAATGGTGATCGTGGGTTAATTGACCTAGACAATGACACACTGGACTGGCTTGCTGCAACGGAGCTGAAGGTCTGAGGACATACGACAGAAGAAGCGGCGGAATGTACCTATAAGTACTTTTACTCAGGTGATCAAGGCACAATTTTGTGGTATACTCGAGCGTTTCCATTTTTAAATACTCCTACTTTAAAAAACAGCAGATCTAAAAGATCACAACGCATCACGATGGTGAGCTTTGCAGAGCGGCTATTTTCCAGAATAATATTTTCTACTAAAACATATAGGGCTGGAGTGGCTGATATATGTTTTGTAATAATTATCTCAAATCCACAAAGTAACTTGTAACTAAAGTTTTCAAATAATTCTAGTGGAGTAACAAATACACAATTTTCCTTTGCGATGTACGTATACAGAAGTAAGTGAGCACAGCACTTGAGTGAATAATACTTAGTTACTTTCCATTGTTTATTGTAAGCATTTCCAAGCATGACCGAGCGTATCATCTCTGTCGGGTGGAAACCTCATATGTCCAAAACTGTTTCTTTTCAGGATTAAAAAGTCGCTTTGCAGCACATTTCGAGCTGACTTTTGATGCTTTAGTGTGACGCTGTGGTGATCAAGTAGGACGTTCATTTACAAGAGAAAGAAAACACAAACAGTTATCCTATGGAGATAAGAGGTTTCTGCAGGTATTACGCAGTGATATTGGAGAGCAGATACATCCATTTATGCTCTCAGGTCATTGTGTTCACTTATACACACCTGGCTAAGGTTACCTCACCTCATCTAACCCGGTCACACCAATGACTGAGCATTACCACTATCATAGGGCACCAGCAATGCTTGACAATATCACTATAGTCACAATACACAATACAGCATCACCCAAAAGCATCAAAAGTAGCAGATCAGTGTGACTGGTGGTGTGTGGAGGTAATGGTGTTTGTTTTTTTCCACACTATACAGAGTAAAGAGAATGAATGAAAAGTTGATGACAAGTCGTGACTTGTGCTTGGTGCTCTGGGGCCTATTTCACGAATCTTGGATTAACTAATCCAGCATATAGGCCAAAGCCATGGCTTTTTAAATCCTGATCTTTACAGCCTGGTTTATTCCGTTCCACTAAAGCCAAGCGAGGCTCAGGATACCGTGAGATTTCCGAGCATACGGTATTTTAATACAGCGTTGGTGGGCAGCGCATGCTGCGCATATGCAAAGCAACTCCACTTGCACACTAAGGCAAAACATTTATTTTCACCACACAGCTGCAGTAGATTGAAAAGTTGCTTCCTACCTTTGAGTTAGTGTTGCTGAAAGACACCCAGATCCAATTGTATATTCCATATTTACATATGTACTATAAGAGTGAACTAGTGTCAACAAACACGGAGGTACACAGTGACAGTTGTGAGCATGCGCAGATTGCACTACCAGCTGCTACGGCGTACAGGGTACGCCATTAAAACGGCCATTAGGGGGAACAAATAACAAAATTCTAATTATCATAAAAGGTAAAAATAAAAAAATAAGATATGTAGGCCTGCAGGTTGGGGAACAAAGAAGGGCTTATAAGGAGGTGGGGGTAGTAGTCTAGACATAGGTGGGAGGGGGGGGGGGGGGGGGGGGTTAATTTATTTTTATAAATACCGTGGAATACCGAGATATAGATTATCAATACAGGCACCGTACCGTACTGTAAAATCTCATACCGTGGCATGCCTACTCCACAGTAAACTGAATTTTACAAAGTGTGAATGGAGTTTCTAGGTGAAAGTGATTTTTTGAAGTGCCACTATCTGCCTATAAATGTCTCAAATTTGAAAGCACTATATTTCTAAAACTATGAAACATTTCAAAGATTCCTTTTCAGGCACACATGTCCACCGTAGGATGAACCTAAATAGGTTTGACTGGGGTTTCTAGGTGTAAGTATGTAGGACTAGTAGTGGGTGAAACGTTACAATGGTAATATGTTGTAAAACAATGAGTAATGGTAATATTTAGTGGTTTTCACTTTTACAAAAAATAATAATGATATAATATAATAATTATTCTTAACCGTGCACTTGCACGACAGCAAACCTATTCATGGGGAACATTCACCAAAAGCAGCTGATCTACAAGCTCACAAGCTGTCATGATGTTGTGCAGCCTATATATTTTGGTTATTTGATTTTATATAGTGCTTAAATTAGTCCTTTAATGCAGACCGATACAAATAAGGCAACACAAACCCATAATAATTGAATAAATCTGGAAAACATCATTGGTTTGTGATCAGTTTGACTGCTTAATGAACAGTAAATACATCAGGATTATGTTAAACCTGGCTGTTAGCCTGGTCCGGAGCAGGCTAAGTCCAAAGCATAAGTTTCCATGGTAACTAATGTAGCATCACTTTCATGAAACCGAATCAAGCCTCAACATATCCAGGTTAACTGGTTAAATTAATCTGGCAAGATCAACCAGCTTTCATGAAACCGGTTAAGCACTGATCCAGGATATATTAAGCCAGGATATGTGTTAAAGCCCGGCTTAATCTCTAATCCAAGTTTCGTGGAACGGGCCCCTGGTCTACTTTGTACATTGTACCTTGAGTTGACAAATGTTCGAGTCAAGCCATCAAAGTGGCCTTTTGGTGTCAGCCAAGCCGAGGCCGATATCACTTTGGCATCATACATACGTCCACATAACAAAAGGAACAGCGGTTCTCAAAAACAGCAGATATACAAGGTCACAGCGTGTCACAAATCACTTCTTGTCTGATTGTCTGTTCCATCAAATTCCCGTCCTGTCTTTCCTCTCTCTCTCTCGCTCTCTGTGAACTGAAGCATAAAATGGCGAAAAAAAGCTTTTATTTTTTAAGTCATTTCATATGGAAAGGGAGCAAGGAACCTGGGTCAAATTAAGTATTTAAATCTGGTGGTGGTGTGATTTTACTGTGAAGGAGAATTAAGCCTTTTCATCCGAGGCCTCCTTTGAAAAAAGCACCCCAGCAGTACAGGCACACTCGCCAATTAGCAACTTTTGATCCCTTTTTGATTGAACCTCGCTGCCACCGCTTTTGTCGCATAATTCACAGCTTTTCCTAGGTTTGCAGCCTTCTGGCTTTTCGAGGCTTGCGACGAAGTGGCGCTTGCTGCATGCGGGATTTCTATAGCCCGCTCAACCTCCGCTTTCAACAAATCTCCGAGGCAGATGTGCCCTCCTGTCTCTCTCCCAGACTACCGGTAATTCACTCCACTTTATGAGATTTGCAGTCGTACACGGCGCGCGTGTGGCTTTGTGAATTGTCTGTGTTGGGTGGAAACCTCACATGTACCAATACCACAACTTTTATTCAGGATTCAAATTTAAAAAAAGCAAAAGTAGCAGATGTACAAAGAAGCACAAGTTGTTTCGAGCTTGCAGATATGTTAACTACTTTCGCTGGGGACCCCCTGGAACACCCCCCACCAAAGGAGTTGTTTTATGTGGAGCCCAGGAACACTACAGCGACCGCGGCAGCCGAAGCTGGCGGGGGATCCACATTAGGAATAAAACAACATCAGCATTAGGCAAAAAACAACAATAATGCATACGTTAGCTGTTGCTGGACAGCAACGAGTGGATCCCATCAGAGGATTACACAGATCATGTCCAATGCCAACTCCCATGAGGAGGCACTTTGCACTGTTGCAGAGAAGAAGAGTAGCTATAGCAGTGTTTTCTGTCTCTGATGATGATGACACCCGAATTTACCAACGGGGATCGATAAAGGTGTGTGTGTGTGTGTGTGTGTGT
This sequence comes from Protomyctophum bolini, assembly GCF_963924005.1. Classification (NCBI taxonomy): domain Eukaryota; kingdom Metazoa; phylum Chordata; class Actinopteri; order Myctophiformes; family Myctophidae; genus Protomyctophum; species Protomyctophum bolini. The sequence goes on along the minus strand of NC_137877.1, from coordinate 17,685,213 downwards.
GTGTGTGTGTGTGTGTGTGTGTGTGCATGCGTAAAATACTCTATGTAGCGGAGTTAATAGAAAAAAACAAACGTATAATTGTCTTGTTTGATAGAGCAGTGGTTTTCAAAGTTTTTCATTTAATGCACACCATCTGTACTCAAACTCATCATGCACACACACACACACACACACACACACACACACACACACACACACAGCGGTAGACGAAAGCAACATGCCGCTGATGCCAAAACACTTTAGACCAAGTTCATGTTTGATCAAGATGAGCACCTTGCCTCAAGAGGCTCTCCAGCAACACAGCTGTCAAGGAAGGAAAATCAGCAACCACACCGCTTTTCTAATCAGGCCAGCGAGCAGCAGACTGAAATCGAATCCCAATCTTTGTCAGAGCGAGATTAGATTAAGCACTTGAACACCAGCATGCCTAATTCTGGGAAGGGTGAGCGTTCACCAAAAAAATCATGCTCACAGCTTGTAGATTGCAATGGTGTAAAGTACATAAATAAGTACAATAACTTAAGTAGGCTTTTACCAATTGTCAGTAGTTTTGCTTCTACTCCACTACATCTCACAGGGAAATATTATACTCTTACTATACAATGATTTGAAAACTTTAGTTGCTATAGTTTCTGATACTTTTACTTAAGTTAAACATTTGAGTAGCCTATACTTTCCCCACCACTGCCCATGGTACTGAAATGACAACACAGATATTTGTGTGGGGAGAATCAATTGGCATAATGACTAAATTTGGGAGAAAAAGGGTTAAAAAGCAACACAAAAAAGAAAAATATATGGTAGTTTGAGGACCGAAACATTTTGCACTTTTGTAATGCGCACGCAAACACTCATACCAAATATTCTATTCTTCTGAATACACATTCCTTGAACGAGCGAATATGTGAAGGGGATCAGTGTCATGTGATTATTTGTTTGACCCCACAAAAACGATGTGTGTCTCAAAGAATAGGATTGTTGGCAGAATTTAGATATCATTTGGTGGTCCAGTTTTCATTTTTCACAACATTGGTGGACAGTGGTTGTTGCAATAACACTACAATACTTCACCATGTGTATGACAAAAATAAATAAACAAAAATGTACTTTCTCTAACGGAATTCCAATGGTAAGCTGTGTTGTTCACCCCATGAAGCAATCATGGGACACGCCCCGAAATAAAGAATATTTTTGCATCCAAAGAGCCTCATAAGGCTCGTCTGTCAGTGTGCAAGCCTGTTCTGTTGTTTATGGACTGAAATGGGGCCGTGCACTGAGGAAGGGCATTCAGCATCCAGCCGGCACTATTGAGCTTGGTACACAATCATAACGACAGACACCACTGCTTCCAATAATGGACTATTTATTCACTGTATGAATGACTTTGGGAAAATTAGGAACTGAGCATTCAGTGTTTCAACACACATCGTTCTGAATTAAACGCTGTCATTCAGTGCCAGTGGGAAATATACAAATCATTCCAATTTGTCACGAGTTTGACTATGAATTCAACGGTTTTATTATTTTTGACATCGTTTTATCTTTGACAACGTACATACAGTATGCTGGCGAACATTCTGTGACAATAGCAGATCTACAAGCTCACAGCACATTGCAATGTGCATAACGTGTTGTGAGCTTGTAGATCTGCTATTTTCACCAGAGAGATTTGGTGTTGGAGGAAAATCATCTCACACACACACACACACACACACGGCTGCACCGTTTTTTTAACGCTTTGGCTCCGGAGCAGCCGAAGAGAGACAAAGGGAAAACAAAGTTTACTGCATGATCGTCTATAAAAGAAACATCCGTCCACATATACACAAAACATCACATCAGACACTGACACTAAATGAAACTGTACAGATACAGTATAGTATAGCCAGCTCTGTTCTCCCCTGCCTGGAGCTAAAATGATGCCAAGAAGACAATATAAGAACACCACAATTGCTTATATACTTATCCGACCGATCCACACACAAATAGAACGCTTGGGTGATTCTAATCTCAACCTTTTTCATTTCAAGGACCCCCCACCCCAGTTTGAAACTAGTTATTTGTTTATGGAATAGGCCTATATCAAAAGGGGGTCCTTGGCACAGACCCCCCCCCCCCCCCCCCCATTTCATAGGCCTAGCCTATAGTCAATGTGGACCGATTGTGGTCAGAATAACATAAAATGACAGTAGGTAGAATATAATAGGTCACATTATTAAAACTATATCCATTATGATATTATAGGCTAGGTGGAATTCCTTGCAGCTAATAACTTCCAGAATGGCATTCTCAAGTTCCAGGCACACCAGGCAATAATAGCCTATCTTTAATGAGCCAATAAAGAGTCAAAACATATATTAGCCTATAGTGTGACTACATAATGGGATATCATAGCCTGCATTTTCCAATATCACAATATCTATCTAACGGAAGCCAAATCGAATTATGTATCCCTTGTAGGTACAATAATAGCCTATAATTAGGCTATTCAGACATGAATAGTCTACATGAAAGCAAGGGCTATGGGCAATAATAACATGCACGTTAAGGAAACCCCACACGATTCACCCTGCAGTGCTATATAATTGATATAGCCTATAATACAGTATAGAGAGCGCAGGTATAGTGATAGGCTGAAAAGTCTATTTGAACGAAAACAAAACTGCCGTCTGCATGCAGGCGGCTGAGTCTCATGCCTCGCGCAATTGGGTGCATGTCGCTTCATGCCAAAAGAAAGAGGAACCTACAGCACACAGCGCACCGAAAGACGGCGTGCCTTTTAGATCCTTTCTCTTTTCGCTTTCGGCAAGCCGCAAGCGACGTGAGACCGTAAAAAATTGGCTTGATCCTAAACTTTAATTTGCTCCTTTGCTTATGCATCCATATAGGCTATAGGCAGGCTACACATGCATGGATGGATGGCACACATCGACACATGCATGTTGGCCACTTTAAATGCAAGAATAATCTTAATCACAAAACAATTCCGAGACAATTATTATTTGCATTCATTGCAATAAGATGCCCTGCATGGCTTATGCCTCCAAATTAGCACCGAATGCTGGAATCCCTCAATTCAGCGACAGTAGGCTATGCCCAGTTGTGCACTGCATTTTAGCCTAAACCCAAGATATCCATTTCTATAGATGTACATTTTTAATCCCAGATCATGAGATGTCAATTTTAAGATGCACATCTTTACTCAAAGATGTCAAATTAAAAATGAAATTGTTTGTTCCCATGCATTTTCTTTTAATAATAATAATATATTAAAAAGCCCCGTGCGTCCAGCCCGGAGAAGAAGAGTCTGCTATAGCCTACATTGTTATCCTGCAGACAATCAGGGAGCTACAAAGACAAAGCTGATAGAGAAGACAAGAGACATCTGTGTCTGTACTGTGCGGACCCCCGCTCTCTGCGGTCCGCACTGTGCAGACACAGAGCTGATAGGGAAGAGAGCTAGGAGAGGGCGGGGGTCTCCTCTAACTGAGAAGAGAGGGGAGAGAGAGGGGGTCCTACCGGAGCAGTTCCAGCCCGTGGGCGTCTGGCAGTCACTCAGAGAAGACGGGAAGGCGCGCAGCTGCTCCACAGGTAACGTGGCGAGGAAGGAGACGAGCGTGACCCAGAGCCAGCCTCCCACGGCCCGGCCCCAGCCGCGCCACTGCAGCCCCCCGCCGCCGCCACCATGCCCATGGCCCGCCGCCGCGCCGCCGTGGCCCCCGTGGTGGGGCTCCCGGAGGAGACGCCGCGGTGCCAGCAGCGCTGCCATGGACACGAGACCCATACTAAAGAAACCTCACTGCCGTGGGGGATGCCTCCGGTGATGACGGCAGCACCGCGGAGGTGGTGAGCGAAGGACGCGGGCGGCGGAGGCGACACGCACCGGCGACAACGACAGCAGCAGCGACAACTCCTCGGGTCCCGACAGCAGTCTCAGCGGTGCAGGGGCGCCTAGCAGTGACCGGAGCATTTTCTTCCGTGCGAGAATGATGCGCGCCCCATGAAGAGAAGTGCACCGGGTGTTGTTAGCCTCTACTACACGCACGGACACACTGATGATCACCCAAAAAAATAAAACACAACCCGGTTCCGTTACGATCGTTGCTCCTGATCCGATCCAATTCGATCCTCCGCGATCCGGTAGTGATCCTTTAATTGGGCTGCATGCGAGATGGTGAGAACGGACCGAAAAGTACCGATATTAAATAATAAAGGTTGAGAGGGGAGCAATGGAGGAGGGTGTGTGTGTTTGGTGTGTGCGATATGAAGGTGTATAAACTTGCTCCCAGGCAGGCTACAACAAGCAATGAGTCCGGGCGAAGGATGCTGAGGAGGACAGGACAAAATTACAGAAGAGATGCGGGGTTAAGAAGAACACAAAAAGGAAGGTGGAAAAAGAGAGGGAAGGACTAAATATCCTACAAACTGTGAAAAGTGGAGAGGAGAGGACGGCGTGTTAATACTATCCCAGATTGAACAAAACAAGCTGTCCGCTGGCTGCTGTAGAGAGAAAAGTGTCTCGACGTGCGGACGGTCTTGGTGTGTCAAGAGACTGAAAGAATTAGATCCAGAGACGGAGCGGAGCAGAGCAGAGACGAGATGCTGCTCACACGACACGGTCCTCCCGCCGACTGAGACTGACTGACTGTGTGTTCACTGTGGGCTGCAGTCTGCCTGTGTGCTGCCGAGAGACTCCTCCTGCCTGCGCGACTCTCTCTCTCTCTCTCTCTCTCTCTCTCTCTCTCTCTCTCTCTCTCTCTCATATACCATAATCATCATCACCTGGTTTCTAGCTTTGGTTATGATCACGTGATGCAAACAAACTGGGGGATGGGGGTGTTCCCCCTTATCTCATTGGCAGAGTTAAATAAGAGAGAGAGAGAGAGAGAGAGAGAGAGAGAGAGAGAGAGAGAGAGAGAGAGAGAGAGAGAGGAAAGGAGAGGGGGAGAGAGATAGGGAGGGAAGGAGAGAGAGAGAGAGAGGGGGGAGAGTGAAGGAGAGATAGGGTGGGACGGAGAGAGAGAGAGGAGGAGGAGGGGGGAGTTTATCACTCCGCCTTGCAAGTGTCGGAACTTGGTCACAAACTAAAGCTTAATTTAGCCAATACTTCATCTCAGGAGGGTGTCGCTTGTCAAAAAATATCTGATCTACAAGCTATAGCACACCTCGGTACTACAGAGCATAAATTACACTTAAATCAGTGCTCCGCTGAGGAGGATATAGGCTAGTAAAGGACAGAGGATGCACTGAGCTGTAATTGGCCAGAAGAAGCATTTAAAAAGGGCTGGAGGAGGAATCGATTCGTCCAGCGGGGCTGTGGGGATAATTGCTCTGCTTTGAAAACGGCACTGACCATATTGCCTATCGTCGAGATGTCGGGACAGAAACCTCCTATGTCCATATTTTAACTCGTTGTTTGTTTTCTCTCGTAAATTAACCCCCTACTTACCTGATCAATACCATACAGAGTCAGACAAAAGCATCAAAAGTAGCAGATCTATAAGCTTGAAACATGGAGATAAACGTTTCCAGCTTGTTTGTCTGTTTCATTTAATCCTAATGGTTTTGCACTTATGAGGTTTTCACACGAGCGGTTATATGCTCTGCCCTAGAGCAAAAAAAAAAAAGCACAAAAAAACAACAACATATCAATATAGTTCTGTGTATTTTTGGACATCATCAAGCGTTGTCACATGGGGGATCGCCGGATGCGGCAACATGATTCTCGGTAATTGATACGCTCTCGGCCATGAAAGAACCCTGGCCAGAAAGAGGAAAGCCTCGGGGCCGGTAAAAAAGAAAAAAGGCAAAGAGGTCATCCATCCAATCCACCCACCCACCCGTCCCAACAAGCATGTTTCATACACACTCCAAGTCACTCCCTTTGAACTGAAGGGAAATCGGAGGCCAGTGCATAAGGGGAAGCCCGTGTTCCAGCGCCACACAAACGGCCCACTGTTGTCGAGGAGGCCCCGGGCCGGGCCGCTGCCAAACGTGGTGTCAAAACTCAGCCAAACATGTTTTGACCTCGTGACTGGCGGTGTGAAAGCAAAGCTGCGTTTTTTGCCTTGCAAAACAAGGCACGGCTTTTATTATGCATGGCCTCCTTGGAATGGTTTGAGATGGGATCGTTATTGTTATTATGGGATGGGAATAGCACCCAATCATCATCGCACTGCCCGAGCCAACGGAAATGGCACGTCATCGTCGAGCCCTTTATTGATAACAGCGATGCAGGAAACAGGAAATGCACACAATATCGTTGGCGCAGTCCGACGGGGAGACCTTGTATGTCCCAGAACCTTTACTGTTGAGGAAAATGGAAGGGTAAAAAAGAATCACACGTGTGTGAAGTGACTTCAAGTGAGGGATGCCTCACTTCTTTAAACAAAACATACTCGATTGTTTAAAGTTATCTAAACAAACATTAGAAAGTCTATAGACTTGGCTGCCACATGACGTCACGTGGGTGCTGGTTTTTACGTCATTAAAAGTTCATAGACGTGGCTGCCATATGAAGCAATTCCGAAAGCCAGACCACCCCTCCTAACTGTGACTTTGCGCCATTGGCTGTTTAAAAAATAACTTGTTGACAGCAACACAAACTAGATAAAGTGCCCCTCGGGGCACAGGTCTCCACCAAAAAATTGCTAAAATCCACCTGTTGGTGGCGCTATAACAGGCCAATGTGAAAAGGGTGGAATATATTCCTTAGCCTAGTAGGAAAGTCTGTGAAAGATTTCACGTAAATTGCACGCTGCGTTCATGTGTGTTGGTTCAAAAACGGGCCAATCCTGCAAACTTTGAAAGCCAATGTTAGCCAATTAGACAGATCCGTCTTGACTCTTGAACACATGACAATAGAGATACTGTGTAATGATTTGTGGGATTTTTAGACAGAATCTGGAGGAGTAATCTAAAAAAAATGTTTTTCAAAAGTTGGCCTCCTGGTGGCGTCATAACAGGCCGTTCTGGAAAATCTGGGGCATCGTTGGCATCCAGGGAGTGTGTGTGAAAAATGTGGCATCGACCGGTTTAACGGTGTGGACACACACACACACACACACACACACATGCGCATTGTCTGTATGTGCATTGTCTGTCTGTGCATTGTCATTATTCACTGTGTCCATGGACATGACGATGAATGCAGACATTAAATTATGGTTTCCTTGTGCAGAAAACATAGTTTACATTCTCTGATAACTTCATCAATGCATAAGCATAATAACTCATGAATGTCCAGACAAGCTTTTGTTACAATCTAATTTGTGATTTGCTATATGCAACTCAGAGACATTGCCGCAAACGAATATGGTGGTAGATGTGTGGCTCAGAACGTTTTTTCCCACATTTTTTATTTGTTATTTTATTTTTAAATATGCCTACGTTTTTAAGTGTTCATACTTATCCATGTCTGGAAATGACAAAAATCCGATTCCATACTTTTCCATAATTGTGTACAGTAGGAACCCTACAGAGCCCTGGAAGCCCCCAGTGAAGTGGTTAACACAGACTAGACTAGTAAGGGGTTTGTGTGGGTGTGGGTGTGGTTGTGCGTGTGTGTGTGTGTGTGTGTGTGTGTGTGTGTGTGTGTGTGTGTGTGTGTGTGTGTGTGTGTGTGTGTGTGTGTGTGTGTGTGTGTGTGTGCATGTCCAAAGCAGAGCCAAAAACAACTCTACAATAATTGTCCTCTCTCAGTAGTAGAGATAGCAAGACCATTTCGTATGCCGTAATCGTTCTCAAATCATGGTTGGCATCACTGCAATATTATTAAATAAATTGAAATTTTATTACACCGATTTGAACAGTGTTAAATAGAGTGGTTAATATTACCAGCGGGTGAAGTCTCTATTTGTAGGGCTTGTCCTGGGAGGAACAAGAGAGAGCAAGGGGAAGAGAGACATCTTGTAAGTGTGTAAGAGCTATTACTGTGAGCCCCCGCCCCCCCACTCCACCTCCTAAACAGCCTAATTAGCAGAATGGAGGCCAACAAACATATACAGTACAATAAGGATCGTTTTGTAACGGAGCACAAATGTGGATGCAAAATGAGGCGTCTGTCTGCAATGTCAGTATCCTGTTGGCATCCTCCACTCACCGTTCATCAGTGGAAAGTGAGATTTACTCAAGTATAATACTTACTTATAATACTTAGTACTTTTACTTTACTGGAGTATTTCCAATATTTTTGCTTCTACTCCGATACATCTCGGATTGTACTTTTACTCCACTGCATTTATTTGAAAACTTTAATTACTATACTTTGTAGATTTTGATTTAATACCCAATCTGGGAACCAATCTGCAAAAAAATAAAGAGATTTATAGTTTTGCCTCTGGACCACCGTGTAGAAACTGGATGTCGGCCCGTTCACAACAAACTCTACACATTGTAACAGGAGTCGCAGACAGATTCAGCTGCGGAGCTCTGTTTTGAGAGATTAGATTAGAGATTGAACCCATGGGTTCAATCCCTCTACGGTGCATCCAGCTTTGCCAGACGCCCGTGTTTTGGGAGGGCGCTCTCTGTCGCTGCACTAGCGACTCCTAGTGGCTCCTCTGAGCGAGGAGGCGATCGAGGTTGGGGAGGAATTTACTGGGTTCACATTAAGGAATGCAAACACTCCTCACAAACAGAGGAGAAATAAACAGTGGCATATAAAGTATGTGCAATTCATAGGCCTATGTGAAAAAAGTACAGATATCGTAGAGGTGTTCCATGTAAAACTTCACACGTACTTCAGAAAAGTATCAGGTGTTGAAATGCATTTAATCCATTAACAAGTCAATTAACTCAGTGTGAACTTCAAACAATGGCGATTCTATATATAGAACAAAATGCCTCAGACTGGCTGCTTGTCATGAAAAGAGGTTCTCGGTTGGTGTTTCTAACGGTCTGCTTTGGCTTCAGACATCAATGAACTTATTAACTTCAAAAGTGTAATATAACAGAGCTTAATGAAATCCTCTGATCATGTTGGTATATAATATGGACTGAAAACATTAGTTCTGCCCTAAAGTTGAATCACATCACATTAAAGTATAGTATGTATAGTTGACATAGATACTCCACTGTTACGTTCTTAGTTTATACATGATTTATGATAACTACTTTTTATATATGTGATGTATGCCATGCTTTTGTTTTTGCTTAATGTAAGTCGCTCTGGATCAAGAGCGTCTGCTAAATGCCTAAATTGTAAATTGTAAAACTTTAAGGTTAAAAATCACACCCATGTGAAGTGAGGGGCGCTCTTATTATCATACATAATCATACATCTTTTTTTCCCAGGGCCAATTGCCTAAGCTATAATCCTGGGCGCTACTCTCTCTGAGGCTTTTATTGGACAGTGGTCTGTTATAGAGCTGATCGGTCATTATTCAGAAATAACACACCACTGAATTCAGCAATTGACTCAAGCATTCAACCAAGCCGTGTAATGAAGTAAGTTTTGACCTAATATTTATAATAAAAATAAGTTTGTCGACAAAACTAGATTTTTCTAGCTTTCCTGTGGTTCAACATCTTCCAGTGTGAAGTAATGTTTATAGCTTCCCCAGCACAATTATTACTACTGTAAATGTGCTGTGCAGAGCAGCCTATATAAGGCAGGTATTTAAATTAAATTAAAATTAAAGACACATTAGAGACACATTAATGGCAACGACAAAGGAACCCTTCACCCCTTCTCCACATTATCTCCACTAATGGCTACTAATGCTCATTCTATATACTGTAATGGCAGTGTCATTTCAGACTAATGTGTACCTGCGATGACTTCAGCGCTCCTTTCCTGTAAGAAACAGGAGCCAGGCTTGTGTGGCTCTCACAGCTTACATGAGCACCACTGAGTCAGTAAAGAAAGTTTCAAAAATACAAAGTAATGGCATAACCAGTGGGGGGAAGTAACAGAGAACATGCTGTTGCTTTCGGGCAGAAATCTCTTATCTCCATATTTCAACTTGTTATTATTTTTTTGTAAATGAACGCCCTACTTATCATACTAATAATATACAGCGTCACACAAAAGCATCAGAAGTATCGGATCTACAAGATCGAAAGGCGGCTCGTAACAAGGCCTGGTCTTGCAACAGAGTACTTCTACAAAACAGTGTTGTTGCTGCTAAACAATACGAGTACATCTTCCACCAATGCAAGGTCATGTGTGTGTGTGTGTGTGTGTGTGTGTGTGTGTGTGTGTCTCTGTATACGTGGGCTGCAACAGAGTACATACAGGAACTGCACTGAGTCAGTGTCACGGTAGACACCCAAGTAGAAAGTAATCTGATTACTGAGCCGTTCGTTGAGCTCTCTGGTGGGTGACGCCGGTGTCACAGTTGCCGGGGGGGTAAGAACGGGATGGGGCAGGACAGGACAGGCGGGCCAGGGGGGTTGGGGGAGATGCGTCGTGACTCGTGACAGCGATGACACAGGATGTCCTATGAGTCACAGCAAAGCAGAACGCACCAGGGGGTTATACTGTATTTTTGGGAATCTGCTGTACCTGTCAGAGTGGAAACACTGTAATGCACCACTCTGCTGCTGTGCTGGGTGGCAAGGCACTGTGGCCAAGGAGAGCATGAGTGTAAGAATAACACTGCTGCTGCTGAGGGTGTACGTGTTACTTACATACCACTGGTCCTCAATGTCAGCTTTGTGCAGTGGTGGAAAAAAAGTGCTCAAATGTAAAAAAATATCAATACTGCAATATACTGTATATGTACACTGTTAAGTCCTGAATTCAAAATGTACTTGAATGAAAGTATACTACTTAAAGTAGCAAAAGTAAAAGTAGTTGTAATTGTACAGAATGTCCCATTTCAAGTTTTCAAATCTACAAACAGAACTGGTAGAAATGTATATAGGGCTGAAGTGGTTAATGTGTGTTTTGTAATAATAATAATCCAAATCTACAAAGCAACTAGTAACTAACGTTTTAAAATAAATGTAAGTAAAAGTAAAAGTGCAATATTTGTATCTGAGATGTAGTGCAAAGTATTGGAAATTGGAATTACACAAGTAAATACCTCAAAATTGTACAGTACTTCCACATGGACCTTACGGAGTCTGTACTGTAACTCCAGAGTGTATACTTATTCTCTGGCCCCTTTTCCCCCAAAAATAACCATTTATGCTTTCACGGAGCCACCCACAAACTGTCCCAAGTTTAAGCAGAACCTGATTGTAATCAAGGATACATGTAGGTCACGAACGGAGAACATTGATGTTTTTAGCCAATACAGAGATGGTTTGGCCTTTAATTATTCATTTCAATCATCAATGGCATTTGCAGTTTCCCTTCATGCGACCACTGCGCTCTGACTGTCGGTGTGCTATCCGTTCAAAACATAACGGTAGTGGGTCGCACACACCCTGACTAAAGTTCAAATAGTTTATTTCATATTTGAACAGGGACCAACGTTTCGGCTATCCAGCCTTCATCAGTGTGCAGTTTCCCAAAATAAACATCCCAAGCATATTTAAACGGTACCGATATTGTAAGATATCACGGCTGTTTTAGATACACATGTGTAGGCATATATTTCAAAAAAGAAAGAAAAAAAAATACATCGCAACGGCATCTTCCAACCCGCACGCATAATATATTGGCACGCCCATTTTCAGTGGAAACAAAGGAACTGGTTCAGAATGTGGTGGGGAAAAAAATGTAAAAGAACAGAACCGGTTTAACCGTGGTGTTAAAGGGGCCTTGGAGTGCTGCCAAACGTGAGTTTATAGATTGTCTATTTTCACCGGACGGTCACCTATTTTCGACAAATGTTTGCCTATTATGACATGCCCAGAATAGGGACGCCATGCTTAATGAAAAGCAATGGCTAAAGAATGACTTGGCAAGTGCCTGCTTACAGTATGCATTGACATACTGTCAACTACTACCCTCTCTACCCAGCCCATGTATTCTCTTGTGTCATGGTATGTAATGTTTATTATACATTAAATAGTCCAGTATAGACAGAAACGGCACACACACTGACAAAAATCCTGTCTGTCTGTCATCTGCAGAAATTATATATACAATATTGCTGCACGAGTATACAATACAATGTTATGATAAATGCACACGGATGGAGGAATTGGAGGATACAGCTGCAGAATAAGATAATCAATCAAAAAGCAAGAGGGAGACAACTTTTATATACATTATGTTGTGACTCGCTGTTGGGCGGAAACCGTATCTCTTTTTTTCCCCCCATAAATTAATGTCCTATTTAATTTTTGGTGCAAAAGTCGCAACGGTAGTTGTGAGCTTGTAGATCAGCTGTGTTCGGATAACAAGGGCTTGCTGTGACTCAATAATAATAATAAATACATTGATTGATTCAATATAGGAACACAGGTTCTATTTTATATTTCCTGAAAATTAAGGTTTTTGGACTTACATTCTAGACTTTATTCCATTTTCAGGTCGGGATACCAATTTTAATCAGTAGGAAGAACATAAGGTAGTTCTCCACCAAATAAACTAGCCTAGTACACTACCAGTCAAATTATCCTTTAGTTATTCCAGAATTCTCAGGAGGCATTTCACACAGTCGGTGCTGTCGGGCGGAAACCTTTTATCTCTATATTCTAACTTTTGGTGGGTTTTTTTGTGGTGCAACAATGACCATAATTTTCCAAAAAGAATATTATGACATGAGAAATGAGACTTTAAACTAGTGACTGGAAGCAGAAAGTATTCATGACCATGTTTATTAAGGTAATACAGTCTAGGTGAAGTTGGGCCCAAATACATGGGCCTCTATCATGGAGCTATGGGGTTTTTTGGGCCCAATGACAGCGCCACAACAGGCCATTATATGAACTTTCAGGAAGTCCCGATTTCCTTAGTGGCTTCACGAAATATCTGTCTGACTGCCCCCCTGGGTCCAGCCTATGTATGTTTAGGGTACCAGCAGGCGGCGATGTTGCACCACTCACTTCAGATATGTCTGATTTTTGAGGGATGTTTGTTTTTAGTTTGTTTGTTTAAAAACGCCATTGACAATGAAGTGAATATTTACGTCATATTGTCCCTAACAAAAACATTAAATGCCATTAACAATAAAGATAATATAATTTGTTTGTTTTGTCACCGTATGTTTTACATCACCATTATATCACCTAATCAACATAATATACATTATATGTATTAATATGTATTACTTGATACTCACTTCACACAGGTGTGATTTTTGTAAATAAACGCCCTACTGGATCACACTACAGCATCACACAAAAGCACCAACAGTAGCAGATCCACAAGCTCCAAACGTGCCGCTAAGCATCGCGTTCCGAGTGTGTCGATCTGCTACTTTTGATGCTTTAGAATTTGAATTTTGAAAAGTAACTGTCTTGGTCATATGAGGTTTCCACCCCCGACAACCCCCGACAGAGACGAAAAGTAATTAGCCCTTTCGCCCTGGGCAGGCAGGTCACGTTCAGGGCTGACCCTCCACGCGGCAGGCAGGTCACGTTCAGGGCTGACCCCCCCACCCCACCTCCAGCGTGCATGATTATGGCGGAGTCTTCTCCAGCCAGGCTAATGTGTTAGAGATGGAATGAGAAGATTCACAGAGAATCTAAAATGTGAAAAAAGGGTTTAGGAATGTAACCACATGGATGTAAAGTATAAAGTATGTAAAGTAGTTTCAGCACGTGTTTGGTTGCTCCGTCGACACCAGATTGCATTCCATTTGCAACACTTTGACACTATGTGCACTCTATAATAGTTAACTTAAGATGATTTTACTGTAATTTGTTTAAATCATTAAAAAAGGTCATCCTCTAGTGAACATATACCTTAAATCATTTGAGAAATTATGCGCACAGTCCCACACTTTGTGTCTGCATTTTGAGCTTGTAGTATACCATGGATATATGTGCTGTATTCAGACATAATACATGCACAGCATTTTAGAAAGGCTTGCTATGTCAGCCAACCAGAGAGCTCCTCGTCTCCTCTCCGCCAGCCCGTTGCTACCCGGCGGTCGAAAGCCAACCATATATACAACCAAGCTGGCTCTGCTACTTTTGCTCTTTTTTAATTTCAATCCTGAAAAGTAATAGTTTTGGACATATGAGGTTTCCACCCGACATCAGAGACGATACCCTGTATTCATAAAATGTTGCTATAACAGCACGCCCAACCAGCATTTCTGTCTTTATGAGCTCATTTGAATGTGCGCTGCAGCCGCATACAAATCAAAGTCCTGTAGAGTCCTACAAACAGAGTCCAGTGTGGCTACTTCATCTCCTTACCATCTCATTACCCTGTTACAAGTAAAAGTCCTGAATTAAAAATAAAAGTACAAACGTATTGGTATAAAAATGTACTCAAAGTAGGCCTACCAAAAGTAAAATTACTCATTACGCAGAATGTCCCATTTCAAGTTTTCAATGTATAACAATCTTTTGAAAATAGCAGATCTACAAGCGCACAATGTATTGTGAGCTTGTAGATTTTTAAATGGACACAATGTATTGTGAGCTTGTATATTGGCTATTTTTAAATGGACACAATGTAGGCCTATATAGAGCTGGAGGGGGAACCGTTACCGGGCTGAAGTCGTTTATAATGTATGTTTTGTAATAATAATCAAAATCTAGAAAGTAACTATAGTAAAAAGTACAATATTTGAAAGTAAAATAATACCTCAACATTGTACTTCTTAAGTGTAGTACTTGAGTGAATGTACTTAGTTACTCTACCCCACTGCCGACAGACAGGGTCCAGCGTGGCTATACTCCATCTCACCCAGTAAGATATACCGTCGCTGTCATGGCGCCATGCACCATGGCCTGGCCCGTTGTCGTCATAAACAAAGGCACAGACCATCAGAGAACACGTTTTGCTGTCATGCTTTACAAATCATCACAGCAGCAGTCCGACATTACACTGCCTCCCACAGGAAGCCACACAAAGATGCTTGATGATTCTTCAATAAAAAAACAACAATACTTTCATCCCAAAAGGTTTTCATACTGTATACTTTTTTCTTCTTCTTTCAAACCAATAATAACTCATAACTCCTGGCTCCTGTGCTGCTGTTATTGCGCCGTCCACTGTCTGCACAGCAGTGGTGTGGTAGAATAGTGTAGGTGAAGTATTAACATCTTCTTTTTACTTAAAAGCAGTGGTTCTCAACCATGTGGGCCAGGGTCCACTGGTGGGCTGCAGGAATACTGTAAGTGGGCCCGCAAATAATTGGCCAAACACTTAAAGGAGTAGTTCACCCCAAAAATGACAGAAGGAAATACCTTATCTTGTTACTTTTGGGCGAATTTATGAATGTATTAATTAAGTAGCCGTGTAATAAGCAGGCCAGTGTTAATTATCAAGAAATAAATCCCTTCAGGATGATTAGGTAGTTGATGGACGTTTTCGTCATAGTTTTAGTCGACTCAACACTGATGTGCAGCAGCTACAGCTCTTATCTAAGGTGTCCACAGGGCCAGGCAGTGACATCGTGAAAGGAGAGCTGGGGTTGACACATGGACGTTGGACTCTAGTGGCATCGTGACATATGAGCTGGTTTGACACATAGATGTTGAACTGGACTTACCACTTCCCACTGGATGGACGGATGGATGGAGGTTCTGGTATAATGAGGAGAGACACACAGCACCGCGACCAGAGCCACCGGCAACCTGGAAGAAAAGAAAGGTCACATATTGTAGTCTCTAACAGTGTGCGTGCGTGTGTGCGTGCGTGCGAGAGAGCCATCTGATGGCCTGTCTCCACACAAATGATTGTGGATCTTTTAGTGTGTATGTGCGTGTCTGGTGTCTGGTCTCCACATGAATTTGTGTGCATTTGTGCATGCACGCGTACAACTATGTGTGCGTGCGTGTGGGCGGGCGTGCATGTGTGTATTCCCCTTCCTAATGACACCCACTTGCTCATTACACTTGTAGGCTGTTGCATTCTGGGTATGCATGTGGCTGCCTAGCCTAGCCATGCATGCTCTACATTTTCATGTCAAGGACCCACCCAAAAATATATTGTGTCAGCTGGGACGCCTATAAGAAAATATTTGTGTTTTTCCAGTATTAAAATGTTTTTTGTTTTTCAAGTATTTGAAGATTTTTCTCCCCTTTTCTTTCAGCTTTTCAACTTGAAAATAGCCAAACTTCGGCTTCGGCTCTGCTGCAATTTTCTCCCAGCTCTGCACAATTAAACACCATCATTAAACATAAAGAGCAGGGAGACAGATATACAATAATATTAACAACCCCCCATGGGGAACAGAAATGACAGAGCCCACCGGTGGCGCTGGGGTGCTGGTGGGAGCAAAGAGCATGCATATCAATCATATGCAGGAGGAAGGCAGGAAAAATGCATGCAGTCTAGGTAAGCTTAAATACCCCACCCAATTGGTCAGCTGACTGCCACATCAAGCAAATTACATGTGGGTCTATCAAACACTGTATACACCCACATAGTAATGCAGCATATTAACCCCTTGAATACATTTGTCCCTTGAGCATAGCAGGAACCCGCTTGAGTATACCTGACTGAACTAACTCCACAAGCTACGTATCATTTTCTATTAGCCTATATTAGACTGTAAACATGGGACCCAGTGCCTCTGCTTGGCACTCAGCATCAAGGGTTGGATTGGGGGTGAGTCCCAGGGGTGTACTTCATGTACATCAAGCCACCTCATGCTACAGAAACAGGAGAGATTAGGCTCCTGGCCTAATGGGCCACATGGCCCGACTTGTTGGTTCCCATACTTGCTCTGATCTTCCACGTTAGAAGTGGGTCCAGATATGAAGTGTCCGCTAAATGCCAACATCTGTCAACTGTTTCAATTGTTATACAGTTCATACAATATAAACTCTTCACTTCTCACTTTGCACACTTAAGTGTCAACCCGTATCAGACTTTTAAAGCTTTGTACTCGTTCAAAAGACATGGGATTCAGAACAGACGTCACGAAACAGAATAAAATTAGACGAGAATAGGGACACAGTGCGCCCGAGATAACTTTGCGTGAATAATAATGGCATACATTCAATGTGCAGTCATGGGTGTCTATAGTGGGCGTCAGTGTGAATAATAATACAACAAAAAAGCACAAGAGGAAAGAGAATACTTTTCTTGCTTGAGACAAAGCTATTCAAGCATGAAAACATCCATCACGGACGTCCCAGTGCGCTTTTCACCCGCTGGCTGCTTCAATGGGTGAATGATGAAACATCTCTCTTTCTTCTCTCAGTCACGGCAGATTAATGCCTAATTGATACTCTGTCATACGACTGTGTCAAAAAGAAGAAGGCTGATCTACAAGCTCACAACATGTCACGTTGCGTCCCATTGTGAGCTTGTAAGATTGGGCAATTTCCAGCTCACTACACCGTCGTACAACATCGTACAATAAGTTACTATTCAATAGTTGCTCCGTCAATCAATGTTTTAAAAATAATTCAAAATAGTTCTCCTCGTTGACTTGCATTGCACGGTGAAAATCTAAATCAATTTTTTTTTTAGCACACAAACACATGCCAACATGTGACGGCATGTTGCAGGTTCGAATCCCGACCCCGACGACCTTTGCTGCGTGTCACTCCCCAATGCCCATCTCTCTCCCCATTTCCTGTCAGTCTACTGTCCTATCAATAAAGGCATAAAAAGCCCCAAAATAAATGAAGCAAGTACGAAGCAACTTGGGAATTCATGCGCCACCTGGTTATGCAATAACCGTCATAGCGTTGTCACAAACGTGTCGAACCTGTCTGTCTGTCTGTCTCTGTCCCTTTTGTGCCCATAAATGGAGATCTCTGTGCCTTTTATGCCCATACTGTGTGTAGAACCGTGATCTGTAGATTTGACTAGTTTTAAAATATATATAAAATACACTGAGCCAAGTTTTGTAATTATATATGCTAAATCGGCTTTGCATTTGCTATGTGCAAGAACAGAGACTTTGAAACCTGTTTCACCGTGCAATGTAAGTCAGTAAATTGGATGATCAATTACATTTCTTGTCCACAGTGCAACTAGACATCTTAATGATCTCATTAATATTTGCATCATGGCAAGCTAACTACACAACGCAAACCTCTACCGAAGTGTCACTGTGCCTTACGGTTGATTGAAGAAGGCCAGCTTCACAACAAGGACATTTAAGAACATGCAGTAGTTTGACTCCCATCAACATCTGGTCATCTTCACCAAAAATGCTCGCTAGAAAAGCGTGTCGTTACCTGCCAACAAACCCGCATTGAGTTGATCACTACAGAGGCTTCAACAAGTCCTTGAAGAACTTAATATAAAAGAGCATGAATTTGGTCCATGGACAAAAGGCATGTTTTAAATACAAAATGACACTTTTGTTTGATCAGGGGCCAACTTCCCCGAAGTCTGTGCGCTCAACACCACCAAGAGTTGCCAAAAATACAGTTTAAATTAAGATCAAATACATGCTTTAAAGTGTCGGTGAGCTCATTACAGATACTTGGCAACATTCTACAAGGTCTATATTACCAGAGCCGGATTATGAAGTGGCATATAACTTCCCGCTTGTCTCATTTATTTATGTATTGTTTAAATGGATGTGACTTTATCTAGCATAATATAGAGCAGTGGTTTTCAACCAGTGGTCCTTGAAGGGATTCCAGGTGAATGATGGAGAGATGATGGACTCTTTAAAATGAAACCAAATGGACCCTCTCCCTGAGTTAAATTAATGTTAAACATCTGCATTACTTAATTTACAAGACATCTACACAATTAGATGTTCAATAATTGTTATATACAGGTTTAATGTTTAATTTTAGTTTAACATTAAAAACGCCATTGACAATGGAAGGGGTTTAATGTTTGTTTAGTCGCTAACACAAACACCAACACAAACATTAAATGCCATTCTATTTTGTAACGTTTGCCTTTCCATGGTACCACATGGAAGCATGGAATTGTGGACAAAATCGTATCCAACAGTAACAAAATGTAGGTTTTGGGTCTGAGAGGCTAAATGACAAAATGGTGGTCCATGGCTCAAATGCCAAATAAATAATGGACCTTGATATGAAAAGGGTTGAAAACCACTGATATAGAGAAAGTCTTGGAGTCTTGTCTTGGAACCGTGGTCTTTCTAGTTTGGAACTGTGTCAGTATTGACCCTCAGGGGTCATGAGGGTGTCCCAAGGGTCCCCATCAGCTAAATTGTCGATAGTTAGGTATACCAAACAGAGATAGGTCTATAACTCCGAAAGCGTACACATGGAAACAAATGGATCAATCCTTACAGCCGATCCACAAGCTCACAATGTGATATGCTGTGGCATGGTGTGGACTTGAAGATCTACTAAATCCTCGACATCAACGTACAATGAAGTAGACATTATTATTACAGTGCGTGTGAAATTATGTAAATCATTTCTGTCGGGTGCAGCAGGTCTAAAACGAGCTTAGATCTGCTACTTTTGATGCTTTCAAAAACGTTTGTGTTAAAAGTAAAACGCTTCACAAAGTCCACTGTCAAATCCGCAAAGACTTTCCTCTGAACATGTTGTCAGCGTTCCCGTTCCCCAAAATAAACCCCCTTTCAACTCCTCTGATTCACAGCTGAAGCAAAGCAAAGTGAAATGTTCCCCTTTATTTTGTTGAGCTGATTTGTTTTTTCCTCTTCCTCCCTCCCTCCCTCCCTCCCGCTCTGCGGCGGCGAGCTCACACTTCCAATTAGTCCGACTCTCACATCTCACAGGAATATCGTTCGCTAACAGGCATCTCTTGTCATCGATTGCTTCACTCCCGTTCGCTTTGTACTGCTATTCGGCATCGTTTTCTCTTGTTGTTGTTCCGCTGCTTCTCTTCATAGTTCCCTTAATTATTATTATCATCGCAGTCAGGAGCAAACCTTGTATATCTCCATATTTAAACTTTTCATGTTTGTTTCTTAATGTATTAATGTCCTACTTTGTCATACAAGAATGTCGCTGCAGTAGTGAGTAGCAAAAAGAACAGATCTACAAGCTTACACATAGTGAGCTTTGTGAAAATTCAAGTAAATATTGAACCAATGATATTAACAAATAACAAGATGGGGTGAAAAATCGTGAAAAGAAAAGTACACTTTGATGCCAATTATTTTGTTCTTTTACTGAAGGATGTTTCGATTACCGGAATTTTACTTGTAACTGATTCTGCAGTACATTGCAGTAGGCCCTATTGATACTTTTTTACGTAAAAAAAAATGGGGGTACTTTTTCTACCCAGAGTGATAAATAAGAAAACAGCTGCCACCAAGAATAAATGAGCTAAGCAGCAGCCGGTGTAGGTCTCCACTCCACTCCAAAGTTTCCCAACTCAACAAAGGACTTATTTCAAAGGGACAGATTGTAAGAGCCATTTGGGAATTCTACAATTGAGAAGGCAAAAGATTTTTCATGAATCACTGAACACTGTGCACATGAGTAACAAGTTTTTATTGTCGTTTTCTTTTTTTTTGCTTCTATAGACACCCGTTCCCATAGGGGGGCGGTAGGTGCCGAGGGCCATCATGCAACATGAGCACAGAAGAAGAGCTCTTGTTGTTGTGCCTTCACCTGTTTCATTTGAATGTGAATAGCCTCAATCCCAAACTGGCTGAGATCAGACATCTGTTAAAAAACGGTAAGGCAAACATCCTAAGTTTCTCTGAAACAAAGCTGGACCAGTCCACCAAGGACGCAGAGATTGAAATAGAGAACTATACTATCATTAGGAACGACAGAAACAGGCATGGTGGTGGCGTGTGCATGTATATTCACAAAGACACTGAATATGTTACTCGTACTGACTTACTGCATGATGAAATTGAAACTGTGTGGGTTGAATTAATTTTCAAAAATGCTAAATCAGTATTAGTTGGCACCGTCTATAGACAGCCCGATCAGCACGAGTTCTATGATATACTTGAGGGGTGCTTAGCCCCTCAGTCGGTTTTGTGATCTGCATGGTTTCAGTCAGCTAATTACCCAACCCACAAGAGTGTGTGATTCTACTCAAACTGTCATTGATCTCATTCTGACCTCGGACAAATCCAGAATCTCCAAGAAAGGGGTTATTGTATGTGGGCTCAGTGATAATTTTATGATTTTCTGTACCCACAAAATACAAAAACTAAAGTTTGACTCTCACAAAACAGTCATATCTAGGGACCTCAAAACCTACTCTAGTGAGGCCTTTAACCTAGAACTGGAGAGTCTGGATTGGTCCGATGTGCTCAGGAGCTCACTAGTCGAAGAAGCATGGCTTGGCTTTAAAACCAAATTTACATCAGTACTAAACATCATGGCTCCTCTGAGAACCGTCAGGGTCAAAACCCGCTCGGAGCCATGGATTAATTCGGACATACTGACTGCAATGAAAGCCAGAGACAACAAATGCTCTGAACTTCTTAAATGCAAGTCCAAGCTAGCCAAGCGCTTCAACAGTGATCTCCAAACCAAACTGTGCATCCTTAAAACCCAATGTAACAAGCAAAGAAACAGTGTAATTACCATGACCAAATCAATGATAAAGCCGAGGAAATCAAAAACAATCCTCGGGAGCTCTGGAAGCTACTAAATAACCAACTAGGCTGTGGTCAGAAACTTAAAACCAGGTTTACTAACATAAACATCAAATCGAATAACACCCTCATCACTGACAAGCTTGATGTAGCCAACCACTTGAACATCTTCTTTACAAACATTGCAACAATGCTGGTTAACAAACTGCCCTCCCACTCTGGGCGTTTTGGTGTAGAGCACATCAAAGCCTTCTACAAAAACCTAGGTGTTTGTAAAGATGATTTTAAAATGGCAATGGTAACAACTGAGGAGGTACTTAAAAAACTGAGTGCCCTCCAACCCCACAAGGCCACTGGCCATGACAATATTCCCTCCAAATTTCTCAGAGACTCAGCCATTTTCATAGCTCCAGTCATCACCCACATAGTAAACCTCTCCATCAAACAGGGACAGGTCCCCCAAGATTTTAAACTGGCCAAAGTAACCCCCCTGTACAAAAAAGGGAGTAAATTAGAACCCGGCAACTACCGCACTATTTCTATTCTAAGCTCCATCTCGAAAGTGATGGAAAAAATAGTCTATGAACAGGTTGAAAAGTATCTTGCCACTAATAAATTGTTGTACGAGTTCCAATCTGGTTTCAGAACATCCCACTCCACTGACACATGCCTCCTCTATTTGAGCGACCACATCAAACACAAGGTGGATGCTGGAAAATACTGCGGCATGGTCATGCTGGACCTCCAAAAGGCTTTTGACACCGTGAACCACTACATACTGGTTAACAAACTTAAAGCTATTGGTTTTGATAGCACATCAGTGAGCTGGATGCAATCCTACCTGGAGGGGAGAGAACAGATGGTGGAGGTGAACGGAACACTGTCCCCCCCCCCCCCCCTCCCAGTGAGCTGTGGCGTCCCACAAGGAAGCATACTAGGGACTTTACTGTTCCTAATATATGTTAACGACATGACATCAGCTTGTGACTGCAACTTGTTCCTGTTCGCAGATGACTCAGCACTGCTGGTCTCGGACAGGAACAAACTGCAGGTCGAAAAGACCCTCAGCTCTGAACTCGGTAAAATCTGCACCTGGCTCGCTGATAACAAACTATCCTTACACCGGGGAAAAACTGAATCAATTCTCTTCGGATCTAATAGTAATCTCAGCAAGGCAGATGGCTTCTTGGTTAGAGTGGGTGACAATATTATCACACGAAAAGATGAAATTACCTACCTAGGTTCCATCCTGGAGGCCAATCTTTCCGGTGATAAAATGGCCACCAATGTAATCAAAAAAGTCAATCAAAGAACAAGATTCCTTTACAGGATCTCCTCACTGGTCAACAAAAACACCTTGAAGACCTTAACAGGAGCCCTCGTACAAGGTTTCTTTGACTATGCATCCACCTCTTGGTACCACAGCACCTCAAAGGCCCTTAAAACAAGGCTCCAGACCTCCCAAAACAAACTGGTCAGGCTCCTTCTTGGCCTCACCCCCCAAACCCACCTCACTCCTGCCCACTTTGACAGGCTGGGATGGCTTAGGGTCGACGACAGAGTACAGCATCTTGCAATGGGTCTGGTCCACAAGATTCGATACACCACCAAGATACCCATGTACCTGTCTAAATACTTCCTTAATGTAAACGAAGTCCACACCCACAACACCAGAGGGAGTGCAACAAACCATGTACAACCCAGATTCGGCACAAACAAGGGACTAAATTATTTTCGCTCCTATGCCACCAAAATGTGGAACGCCCTACCAACAGTCATTAAGACATGTGAATCCCTTGACTCCTTCAAAACCACTCTCAAAGGGCACCTACGGATGGCTGCAATTTGAAACTGGCCTCTGTAAAATCTGAATCCCCCCACCGCCCACCCCCCTTTTCCCCTCACTGTATATGTATCTTTTCCCTTTTTGCTTCCTATATGATGAATTCCTGTTCTGTTTTTTAACTACATAGAAGTGTCTATTTGTATGTCTCTAAATGTTTTGATGAATTGAACAATGTGGACCCTGTTGTAAACAAGTGTAATGCTTAATTGGGTCGTCCACTCACAGTTAACAGTCTTTGTATTGAGTTTGTGCTTGAAATGTACTGTAATTCTACAAACTGTTAATAAATATTTCAATCAATCAATCAAAAAGCCTGAGGCCGACATAGGCCTACTATCGAGCCGATCATTTTGTTTAGCGGGAGATCAAATGTTTTATTAGGCTCCGATCATGGTACTTCATCTCATTATGAGCCATAATGTCACTAAAGACGGCGTGCGCACGTGCACATGGGGATTTTGGCTGTTTCTTACATGGAGCATGGTGGCTAACGACGAAGTGAAGGTATATTTGTATTTATCTTTTTTACCTCTAGAGTAAGCCTAATTTATCATACATCGTCTTTGGTAACCTGTGCATTATTAAATAAAACTTGGTGAATCGCCTGTGGCGTCCAATCAGTTAATTTAGTTATGATTCTGTGGTATATATATATATATATCCCTTTGTTTTTCTCTCTGAACTAAATTAATGCATGCATTGATTGATGTGCCATGCATGTTTATTTACACTCTATACCGTGGTCATAGATTGGCATAGGCTACACATCACAAGTGGATTACTGTAAATAATGACACATTTTTTATGTAATTTCTTTGTGAACTTGATTGTGTTTTTGTATTTTGGACGGCCTTCATGACATCGCAATGGCTGATTTGACACTAGGTTGTGGTCTGAAAATAGCTCATCTATTGTACACCACGTATGAGCTTCAGTGATGCTTTCTTAACTCTGCCTGCACATCACTGGCATGCAATAATCACACCCACTCGTGTACAATTGCTTAAGCCTCCTGTGTGACGCCCGTCCAAACCGAGGGAGACAATAACCGACCCCCCCCCCCCAGGCTGCAATCAGGAGAAAAGAGCTGCCAAAAGGCACATGCACCTGCTCATTAAAAACCCTCCGTACAGACAGAACACACACACAGACTGGTCTGCTGGCCCGCGTTTAAAGCCAGGTGTGATTATGGCAACACAGGTTGCTGATGCGTAGCGTCGCTATCGCGTCAGAACCTCGTATGTAAAGCTAAACTAACACAAAAGAAAAAGAAAACCCCAAAATACGTTCCTTTTGATTCATGTTAAAGGAAAAAGTAGCGCAAATAGCTTATTAGTGCTATAATGTACTTTACAAAGACGACAAAGACGACACACACACACACACACACACACACACACACACACACACACACACACATACACACAAATGATTATATAAAAAAAAATCATATCACCAGACATATTATAAAGTCAAAGCCGAAAGACACTTACTCATATGTTGTGCACAATATGGAAATGTACACATTAAAAGCCTCTGAATCTCCGATATGGCTGTCCGTTATGTGTGAATTCAAATACAGCAAATGTACTACTTCCAAACTGCTACTTTGGATCAGTTTGTGTAACACTGTTGTACAGTAGTATCAAGTACGGCATAAATGTATGAAAAAAACATGGAGAAAAGGCATGTTCCCACCCACTTAGAATGTTATCAACCGGTACAGGTAGGTTACTTATCAAGACGATGCAATGGAGCCAGCAGGTTATCTGGAGACTACTGGCTGCGATTAGGAAACACAGAAGTGAAATTACTGCAGCTGAAGTGAAAACATCGTGAAACTGACTTACGTGACTAATATAAGGTATACTAACGTGGCCGTTTAAGACTATAAGGTTAGGTTTGGGGTCAGATTCAGGGTTAGTAATAAAAGTACCCTTTACACTTCTTTATTGGAACAAGGCTTCATGATATCCTCAGAAACATTTTAACCCAACAAAATGAATTATCACTATTTTAGTTAATTCTGATCGTATCTATAAAAAGGTGACGGCTCTCATAATACAGACCTTGTAGAACATTGCCAAGTATCTGTAATGAGCTCGACGACATTTTAAAGCATATATTTTAACTTGATTTAAACTGTATTATTGGCAACACTTGGTGGTGTTGAGCACACAGACTTCGAGGAAGTTGGCCCCTGATCAAATAAAAGTGTAATTTTGTATTTAAAACATTTATTTTGTCCATGGACCAAACTTCTTTGAGGAGTTGTTGAAGCCTTTTTAGTGACCATCGAAACTTGATGCAAGTTTGTTGGCAGGTAACAAAACACTGAGCAAGCATTTCTGCTGAAGATGACCAGATGTTGATGAAAGTCAACTACTGCATGTTATTAAATGTCCTCGTTGTGAAGTTGACCTTCTTCAATCAGCCTTAAAGAACAGTGACAGACGATTAAAACAGCGGTTCTCAGCTACAGAAAACTTAACATAATCTGCTATATCTTGTGGGGGTCCCTGGCACCAAATACATTTTAAATGTGGGGTCTCTAAGTGGAACAGTGGTAAAATTCATCCCCCCACCACTGCCTAAGTACATTTTGTGGGGCACGACACAAATGCAAATTTGTGTCTGCGGCTTAATACATACTGTACTGTAAACATTTGGGGGTCCTTTACACGAAAATGTTTGAGGACTACCAAAGCTGTGTTCCCACCGAAAGATCTTTCTAGTCGCTTGAATCACTTCACTTTGGTCACTGAGTGTTGCGAAGGGACAAACATGTTCATTTGTGTGTTCAACATACTATGGAAACTAGAGATGTCCCTATACTGTATCGGTATCGGAAAAGTATCAGTATTGGCCCTTATTTTCCATATCGGGTCAAATCGGTATCAGCAAATATGCCAGTCTAACCACCGATCCAACACAGGTGTAAGGGTTTGACACTATGGCAAGTAAATACAATGTTGGGGCATGTGGAGTTTGCTTTGGAGTTGGAATTGCAAGTGCACATAGTGAGTGAGGAGTCTGCTATGAACACAGCACGAGATAGCTGGATGGCTATAAACACAACACGAGATCACAACACTGGTATCGGTATTCTGTATCGGTATCGGCTAACTCATTTTGGTATCGGGATCGGATCGGGAACGAAAAATGTGTAAACAATAAATTATAATAACAAGGTTTTAATCTCATACTTGCATGTATGGATTGGAAATATGAGAATGTATTGAACATAATTCCTGCTATAATAATGCAGCAAAATGTAGTTCCTGTGCCTCTTCTCTGCAAGGGCTTGTGCTGTCTTTCCGTGTTGAATATGGTTCCCGGCCGGTTAGAGCTTTATGAATCAAACACAACATTCTACAGCAGGTGCCTACAATTTACAATTTAGCAGACGCTCTTAATGCAGAGCGACTTACAATAAGCAAGGACAGCACAAGGTAATACATCAAATGCAGAGAAATAGTCATCTAGAATCATAAGTAAACCAAGAACCTATCATCTATCTAACAGTAGAACATCAGTACGTTGAAACTATAAACCCTATACCAGATCAATAATTAACTGGCAAAAGTCTACATAACATGCTTTGAACCTTTTCAAGCCATGAAACCCCAACATAAATCTTGTTATTTGAACTGCAGACCACCCATCATTAAATGCCCTTGGAATGTAGAGTTGAGGCATTCAGTTTTCTGTTGCACAGATGAATATTGTGAAAATAGCAGATCTATACAAGCTCGCAACTACTCACAAAGTGAGGAACTACATTGCCAGTGCAACATAATGTAGCTAAAATAAATGAGGTTCTCATATGTGACTCAGATAATAAGCTTCACCAACAAGCTATTAGCAGCCTCTTCAATTAAACTGCTACTCAATTACATTTCCATCTATGGATCTTGCAATAACATGCACGCACTGCTAGTGCAATAACTCACATGCACACAGACACGCTGTACTCTAATTGCTGCAGTGTGCTTAGCAGTCTAATTAGATGGTCTGAATGAGTTCACCGACAGCTAAAATATTTTAGTGTGGTTTGATATGCTGGGGGTGTCCATGACACTGCTTTTGATACGATATTTTGTCAAAATGTGTCTTTAATTTACTTTTAAAAAGCAAAAAATTGATCTACAACGAACAAGCTCACACAACGTGTCAACGCAATGCAAAGTCAGCTGACTTGGGGTATTTGTCTGATATAGGGTTGGGTGACGATACGAATCTGTCGTCAATCGTGATTTTACGAGTCCAATCGCCGATTATTTTTATTAGGCGATTTTTCGCTGCGATTTTTTTCTTTTGCAAAATAATATGAACCTACATGTAAGTGTGACACCTGAACGATGTGAACGAACACCAGCGCTACAAAAACAGACAGATCTACAAGCTCTCAACGCATTGCAAACGGCGCTGCAGAGACGGGCGCGTCTGCAGGTTCTCAACGCGTCTCATTGAGAGCTTGTGGATCTGTCCTTTTTTTTTAAACTTTTTCGCTGTAAACTGTAATCACATTGCACGAATATACTGTATCATCTATCGGTGATTTTGGGCCAGACGATGGGCAATGGGAAAACGATGTTAATTAAATAAAAAATGTATGTTGTATACTGTCACAACATTAACCCATCCCTATTTTTGGGGGAATCTGTCAATGCGTGAGAAAATGTCACAATTTGTCTTAAAATAATACGTATAGACGACATTTTCTTTGAAATGTACAGTATGGCTTAAGTTGTTAAGTTGTCCCCAACCCCCTTTTTCTGTTTACAAATCAAACCTTGATTTGTATAAATCCATTTTACACAAAATAAATTAAATAAACAAATAAACTATCACTTTGATTTCTTGATAGAAGAAATCTTTAAACAAGGCACCATGCCTGGTTTGAACACAGTGAAACGTGTGTCTGTGTTCAAAGCTCAATACGCTATAGAGTCTTGTGTGGGTGAGAATGACATCTGTACCCTGATCAATGGAAGCATTCTAATCCCCCAGAATGCTCAGCTTTTCTGTCAATATACACACAGACAGACGCCTACACTGACAAATGCTGAGCTTTAAGGTGCACAGAGCAATTTTACTTTTTTTAAATGTGTGTGTGGTTTGTTAACCCATTAAACTAGTAGCTCACCCAATACGTTACTAATATTTTCTATCAATTTCACACCCAATGAATTCATAGAGATTTTTCTTCTTTTTTCTATCACATTCATAATTTGATGGTCAATAGGAGAATCAATAGGAGACCGTCGGTCATCGAATTACTGTCTTAGGAATGTGATAAAAACAAAATAATATCCATGAATTCAAGACTTTGTGGGGTGTGCAATTGATAGAAAATAAGAAATGATTTGGTTGAACTACTCCTTGAAGAGCAGCTGAGGCCGATTCTAGATCTTCGTCTTCTAAATCACTGGTTCTAACACTTTCAAGACTTTTCAATAATACAATAGTAAGCGCGTCACTCCGTGTCCCGGTGTGAGATTGAATATCTGCTATTTTTTGAATAGCCAACAAGCAAATATTTAAATGAAACAGATGCTTTCCTAAATGGATTAAAGGTAGCAAG
Organism: Protomyctophum bolini; assembly: GCF_963924005.1. Classification (NCBI taxonomy): domain Eukaryota; kingdom Metazoa; phylum Chordata; class Actinopteri; order Myctophiformes; family Myctophidae; genus Protomyctophum; species Protomyctophum bolini. The sequence continues at coordinate 17,656,274 of NC_137877.1, read as the reverse complement.
GGCTGTTTTTGGTTAAAACAACTTTTTTGTTAAAATTAAGATAACAAAGATAACATGTGTATGTGTACAATTCCAGAAAGTTTTAAACCCTGATTGATTTTGTATTTATTTGTATTGTATGTGTTCCTTGTGTTGCATTGTTTTTATTTATTGTTATAACTACTGTACAGCACTTTGGTCAACTATGTTGTTTTTAAATGTGCTTTATAAATACAGTTGGATTGGATTGGCTGTACGATGGAAACAGTTACTTTTCATCCAGTGGATCCAATGTAGTTATTTAGCCACAACACAATCTCTAAATGTTTCATTGTCATCGGTTAAATATTTATAAAAACCCAACAGGCAGACAAAACCACTTTCACTTTCAAAAAGTGTGGGGCGCTCTTATTATCTTACATCATCATACATCATCTCATTCCTTTTCTGTCCTCACTTTTTATCTTCAATACGTACTTTACTCAGCCAATCAAATCATCGCTATGACTGCCACGTGGTTCGACCTCCCGTTAGTTCGACGGTTGGCGAACATGCATTAAGGTTGGCGAACATGCATTAAGGTTGGCGAACATGCATTAAGGTTGGCGAATGTGCATTAAGGTTGGCGACTGGATTAAGGTTGGTGAACATGCATTAAGGTTGGCGACCAGATTAAGGTTTGTGAACATGCGCTGCTTGCGGTTATGTTTAGGTGAATACATAAAGTTGAAATATGGAGATGCGTACTACTACGAGGTTTCTTTCCAGACAGTGAGGAATACTGATCAGCCTCCATACTCCCACTCTGCCTCCAGCAGTGTTGTTGTTGTTGTGAGCAGCCTGGCTGCTATTCTGGCTGTTATGAAAAAGTGAGTCAATTCCTTCCAGCAGAACTGCCTCAACAGCAGTCAGTCTGTGAACGTGCTTTGTGTCTCATACATTTCTTCCAGTGGTGGAAGAAAGAAGATATGTCGATGATGTTGTTGCTGACGGGCATGCAGATACCTCTTATCTCCTTATTCTAACTTGACAGTGTTTTTTTGTTTTTTTTTGTAAATTAACGCCATCGAAGCATTGTGTGAAACCATGCATTTCGAGCTTGTAGATTTGCTGTTTTGCTATGTTTTATACAATCAGGATAGAGAACGCAGTCAGGATGCAGATTTAACTAGTGTCTCTCCTGTTTGGCTGAAAATGTATTTTCTGTTTATTAAAGAGCTGGAGAGATCCAGCTGTTACTGAACAAACAGTCTATATAGCAATGATTACTAACAGAATATAGTAACCTTTTAACAGAAAACTTTGTTTTAACCAAATACTATAACCCGTAAAAGTAGCAGTACCATGGTGTAGAACAAAATACATTTACTTGAAAGAACAAAAAGTCTCTACGAGACTCTACTGCGTCTTTCAAAGCGATTGGCGGTATCATTATCAAAAGTAGCAGATCCGCGCCGCGTTTCAAGCTTAAAGATTTGCATCCTGAAAAGTAACAGTTTTGGACATAATATGAGGTTTCCACCAGACATAGATGATTATGTTGTATTATAACTTCATGCTCCCCAAATCAATTATCTCTAGCTGTTCTCACATCTTTTCAGTTCACCGGTCTGCACCATCGACTTCCCTCTCAACCGTTCTCATAAAACTACAGTCAGTTCGAGTTTGTAATTAGTAGATCCCGTTAAGTCCCCGGTGGCTACAGCCAAAGCAGATTTCTTTTTTAAAAGAATCCAAGTGAACTCTGCCAAAACCAATCAGCCAAGTGTGCTTCTAAGATTAATGACATGAACACCAGGAGGCCCTCAGGTCGGATGTGAGATCCCTCACTATATTGATCCCAGATGAGGAGATAACAGATTCAGGAAAGATTTAGAGGGAGCATCTATTTGAGGGAACATAGGGTTGAGGGAACAGAGTTGAGATCATATGGGTTGAGGGAACAAATGGGAACATGGTTGAGGGCCTACACCCTACATTATAGGCAGAATAGTTTTAACCACATGAACCATGAATCCCTATTATGGGGTGAACATTCTGCAAATAATAATATTAACCAGTAAGACGCCCTGGGGGCGAGGAGCGCAGGGTGAGGTCGTGTGCACGCATCTGCCTGGGTGACGGCAGACTGCTGGGCGAGCGTTAGCACTTTGGCATGGGTGTCAGATCAACATATGGAATGAATTGTGTACTGGCCATATATGGAGCGTGTCTTGAGTATACAGGTTTGATGAGGTCAGATGAACATATAATGTCAGAACAGGTCAGCTCCATATATGGAGATCTAAGGGTGGCAGCGGGGGCAGTGTCTTGCATGTACAGGGTTTGATGAGGGCCCGGCTGCTGGGTGCGGCTGCACTAATAACTTTGGGGTGAGCCTGTCTACAGTCTGAATAGACAGGTATCAGTCAAAAGAGAGACATCGAAGAGGAAGAATGCGTGGGGGTGGATCAACATACGGAATGTCAGAACAGGTTATGACATATATCCATATATGGAGATCTAAGGGTTTGAGGTCAGATGTAGAGTTGCTGGCCAATATTGATGACATCAGGGATCTATATGGGCTTAATTGCGACAGCACGTCGCAATTACTATGACATCAGGGATCTCCATCCCTGATGATATCACGTTATGTCACGAGACCTGGGCACCATATATGGGGGCATTCCCATATCGGGATATTGAGTGACAGTGACTGACGGGATTCCCATGTATGGGGATATTGAGTGACGGACGGGTAATGCACAATTTAAGAAATAAAATAAATCAACTTTTCACGTTTGTGTTGATGAAAAGTTGATATCAATAAAACGTGCTTCAGGGCTATTTGATTAATAAAAAAAGCAAACCAAAAGCACCAAAAAGATCAATGGAATAAAGGTAGAGAAACTAATTCGACAGTTGCAGCCTCCAAGGAGCTGTCAGCTGTAACGGTAAGTTAGACTCGATATGATCAGCTCAATACAGTTATTTCCATCACCACGGGCTACTGTACTCATATCTCATAACGGCCATACTGTAACCGTCAATCAACTACATGGCTTATAGGAACCAGTGATTCTCAAACATCTTTGGATAGATAGTGCAAAGATAGCTGATCTACAAGCTCACAACCTCATGAGCATGCGAGATTGTGTACTGTGCATATTGGGATTTTCTTTTTTCTCCTATCGATTACTCACCCCATGATGACCAGTGGAGACCCACACACAGGAGACTATATCCATGAAGTCTCCATGGGATGAGTAAACCCATACAAAAAAAAGTAATCTATCCCTTTAAAGCGCTCATGTTGCTGCAGACCTCGTGGAAGCCCCTCGGGGACCTCCTGGGCGTCCCGTACCCCACTTTGAGAACCACTGGCATACGCCTCATTAGGCCGCTGTGTTCATACAGTATTCCCCTTTCATTCATCACTACTCTAACATTATTCTGCTGTAATAATAAGCTAATGGTGTTTTATCTCCATTGAATTTACCGTCTTTACACTTGTGTCAATACGGACGGAATTGAGATGTTGGATTTATGGTTTAATAAAATATAAAGGCTAAATGGTATCAGCCATTCAAAAGGGGAAAAATAGACTTGGTCGTAATTGGTGTCAATTTGAATAACAGCTTAAATCATTCCAGCCAGCTCTTCCACTTACAGTAAGAGTGTTGCATTGATTGGGGGGAGTAGCAGAGCCTGCTAATCAGCCATTACGCTGTGTGCGTGCGTGCGTGCGTGCATGCATGCGCATGTATGAGTGTGTGCACTGCACTGTGCATGTGTGCGCGAGCGCATGCGTGGGTGGCGTGTGTAAGTGTGCGTGACGTGATAGAGATAATTAATTATTCAGGAGCATTACACAAACATCGAATTGACTGAACCGTCTGCAGAACAACACAAAGCACTAATTCCTCGGCTGATGAGTTTGAATAAAAAATTAAAAAAATTTAAAGTTATGACACAATTGTGTTCAATCATTTCTGTTGTTGTTGCTGCAGTGATCAGATGAAGGGACAGGCGGAATTGTTCCCAAGAGAGAGAGACAGGGAGAGAGAGAGAGAGGCTATATATACACAGTAATGATGGGAAAAGGTCTCAACTGAACGGCTGAGACCTTATTTTTTATTTTTTCTGTCAAGAACTGTGATGGATGCGATGAAACTATTTTCACCTGGAGAAAACACAACTCAAGGTTGGACCAAACGCCACAGCTGTGTCTCTGAGACTGAGTAGGCTTACTGAACTGTCAACTATATAGTTGTAATCCAGGAATTATAAATTGAAAGGATAAGTCCCTAGAGATGCATCATCTCGGTTTTGAGGGGGTCCTCGGGCACAACACACACACACACACACACACACACACACACACACACACACACACACACACACACACACACACACACGGTAGATTGTGTGGTTTAATTACTTTATTTGTAATTAAATTACTAATCTAAATAAATGTGTCACCCCACAAAACACTGTATGCACAAGCACGTACACAGAGTATCTTTCTCTTCTCTTGTGTCTCGCCAATGTATTATTCAATGAGGCAGAGCAGTGATATAAATAATAAATATATCAGATTATCAGCGGAATTATCCAACCATGGACAGGCTTTAGGCTACTTGATGACACCACAAGGGCGATATATAGTATATAGTTATTCACAGAAACCTACACAAAAAATAGCACCAATCAAATAGAATTTAACATATTGTTATCAACCCTTTTTATTGAATTGATCAACATTCCTGTCAAAGCGGAACTCGACCTGACAAACAGATCTTGGTACAGTTCTGCTGCAATTCCCTGACAGTATAGAAACTCTGCCCTTTTTTTCTTCTTTCTAATTATTTGTTTGGCCCACACAATGTGTTTATTGACATGATTTGTTAGGAGCCGAGTTGCAGAGGCTTAGGGTCTTTAAATAAATACCATCTGAAACGTCTATGGGAAAAATTAAAGGGAAATTCTCCTCCGGTGAGAACACAGGGGCTTGACTGTGACGCTCTATGGGGAGAGATGGGTGCCAACTTGGCACACAACACATGGCGTGCTGCTGGCATGTCTCACCTACGGTAGAACTATGTTAAGTTAATATTAATCTATATTGTCCCCAAAGGGATATTTGTCTTCACAGGTCTGTTCAAAACACACAAAACAAAACAAAACAAAACATAGCAACACATCACCAAGACAATACATAGCCTAAACCTGAGGTCCCCACTGTTGCCTACACAAAACCAGCCTATATCGGCGGGACAGTTTGTTTTTTGTTTTTACCGGAGACCAAACTATTATTTTGCTCGGCCTTATTAAAGAATATAACAAATTAAGGCGCGATTCATACTCATTAGAGCTGAATAAAAGTCGGTTCGGCTCTGTAGAGCCTACAATGTGACGTCATTTGAGGTTCGGGGGGGCGGGTGCCGTCCTAAAGTTGACTCTTCGGTGCTACTGAAAATCTCTGACGAGCCAAAATCATTTCGGCACTACAGCGGTAAAATAGGAGTATGAATCGGTCCTAAGCCAGCATGTCTTGCATACAGCCAAGACGTAAGTACAGTAGGCCTAATGTACACAACCAGGTAGGAAATGTATTCACTCAATAAACAGATAAAAGAGGTAACCATTACATACAGCAGGTGATTAGCAGGTGGGTACTGAAAGTACTGTAAAGGGTGATCTTTGCACCAAAGAGGTAGGGAAATACTATAAATAACACATGTTCTCTTTGTACAGGCTCACAATCAATTAACAGCAGACCATAGCATCCAAATGAGAGAGAATAATAATATGACTTTCTGCTAAAGTTCACAAATGAGGTGCTCTTATCAACAATATAAGTCTCCTAAACAAGTATACTCACAGACATTGCGTCTTAATAAGCATGTGAAGAGGATGGAGTAAGATTGCAATTCACACTGACACATTTAGTTAGAAGCACATTGTAGCCATGGATTCTCTTCCTGATCAGACAACATCCTGTCTAGACAGGAAATGAGGTAAGTACTGAATTTAACCATCAACTGCCAGCAGGGGGCTTCAAAGCAAAACAGTCTATTCGGTCCAGAACAATGCAAGTTGCATGCCCCCACTCATATACCCATAGTACCAGGCAGGGCTGTCAACATTGGCGTACAAGATCCTACAATGCTAAAAGGATAGACATGCACACACAGATAGGTCTATGGCTCTATGCACACACACACACACACACACACACACACACACACAAAGTGGATCATCTAACACAGTCGCAATACGATGAAACAGTTCCAGCACCAGCACTACTGAAAACACTTCTCTCTCTGTCTAATCCTCTCTCTCACTCACACACACACACACACACACACACACACACACACACACACACACGCACACGCACACGCACACGCACGCACACACACGCTCACAGAGGATCCACCAAATCCAGTGGTGTAACCTATCTGCAACTCACAGACTGGCTCGTAATTAAACATCTCAATGAGCAGATTATCACTTTCCCCATTTGGAAATTTCATTAGCCAGTCCTGTAATTGGATTCCAGATTTAATTAAAGGTTCCTGGGCTAAACAGCAGGTGATGGCAGGGTGACGGCAGACATTGTCAGAGGTCATTAGGAGTGGCTCCGGTGACACCTGGACCTCCGGGGACATTACATTGACCAACAGCTGATGGTGGAAAAAAAGTACTCTGCACTCAAATGTTTTACTTAAGTAAAAGTATCAATACTGCAATAGAGAAATATTATTTGCAAGTAAAAATCCAGAATTTAAAATGTACTTACGGATAATTTGTTATAATCAATTAAACTGATTAGTTTGAATCCCAGGGAAATGAGAGACTCACTTTATTTAGCCATGTGGGAAATTATGAAGTAGATTCCCCAATTTTACTAGATGTACTGTACACATCTATCTATCTATCTATCTATCTATCTATCTAGCAGAGATACAAGCACATATCGTAAATCTGATCAGTTATGCAAATCTTTGATATACATTTTTAACTCACATATTTGCTTCTGGGGGTCCCTGGAACACAACATTTTGAGATGGGGGTCCTCCGCCGAGTACCACAGATGTGCTATTCCAACTCTTCATGCTTTCCTGATCTTTTCCTGAATGTTTTATGAAAATGTATGTTTTCCCTGCAGGTTTAATTCACGGATTAGCCTAATGCTAATTCTACTGCTTTGCTACTGCAAAGAAGTGTCCAGCAGAGGAACTCTAGCCTATCTATTCAGGGCATGTGAAAACTGTTCTGAAAACATTCAGAAAACTGTTAGGATTTAGAAGACATTTGTAGAATGATTCGTACCAGATTTGACATCTGGTATTTAATGGGTAGAAACTAGTCCTTTTCTTCTCCATAGAAGGTGAGGGCACACAATGGACACAGTAATTCACCAAATATCTTAATACCTACGCTGCAGTTACTGTGGGTAAGCCACTTATAGCATGGTGTAGTTGTCCTGAGAATTTAAGCTTACGTGTTGCACTTATTCGGCACCACTCTTGATAAGAATGTAAGCCAAGCACCTACATTGTAAAGTTAAATGTTTTTGCTCTGCTCCATGTAGGCTAATACTTTATCAGGTTTGAACAAAATACACACAGTGCAAAGGACACAGAAACACAATCACTTTTTCCCACAGAGAAAATGTCTTATTCTGTGACTACTTGAAAGGTAAGGAAAAGCAGAAAGAAAATGCTGGTGGCGCCAACAACTCTGACAGAGTAAATACATTTACTCCGTCAGTAAATTAGATAATTTGTATGATTGGCAATTGATCTTCGTCGCCATTTAGTGCTCTAAACAAACATTAAAGTCCATAGACTTGGCTCACAAACAATTTACGTCACAAGTGCTCTACAATTACAAAGTCCATAGACATGACATAATCTTCAAAAGCCATGCATTGTGGGGGCTAGCGCCCCTCATTAAGTAAACGCGCGCATGCACGCACGTACACATTATGACCCTTATCAGCTCTTTGACGACAAACTATTCCATTTGAAACATCTTGGCTGGCAATCAAATCATTAAATAGGATGTATCCCCCACCCCCCAACACAATCCAAAGAGTTAATTTCCACTCAAATCTGCTCCCTTGGAACAGAGAAATGTCCATTGTGTAAGCATTCCTTTCATTTCCACAGGGCAGAGAGTAATTGTAGCGATGCCGTCCTTTGAACAGCGAACATCGGAGTTGATGCCTTGAAATGATTACGACCATGAATTCAATAAAAGGGCCTTGAGGACAAAGTAAGCCATGGGACACAGTGGAAGAGAGTGATGGACCAGCTACAAAATTAATAATAATAATAATAATAATAAAAACAAACTAACTATGGTCTAGTAGAGGCAGACATGGAATAAGTACTACGATCTTGTTGGTAGGAAACCAGAAAATCGGAGACCATCTGGAGCAATTCTCTATATTCTTCAATTCAACACTTATCTTTGGGTTAAAAGTTGAGCTCAAAGTGGACCACAGCCGAAGGCAAGCTGAGCTAAGGACGGATGGGGTGGGTTGGGTGGAGACATGAAAAAAAATGCAATGACTTATTCTTTGTCAAGGTTGCTGAGTCTGAAAAACAAATTCAGACACTGAGGATGACACCTGTGTGCTATAGGTCAAAGTGATCCGCTTGGAAGATACAGTCAACAAGCTTTCAGCGAAAGTGGAAGACCTTCGTGAAGTGTGTGACATAATGAGAGATTGATGGGCATTCCGTAGAAGGAATAGGTCAGGACCCAGCTGTTTCTCCAAGGACGACCCACCTATGCGTTCTATAGTTATTTTTCATACAGACGGGGAGTGACTTGTAGCCTTCATATTTTGAATTGAATGCATAGTACCACAATGGAATGTTATCCTTTTAGCATAGTTGTACAACTGGTCTCTGTGCTTTTTGCAAACTATTAAAAGTATTCAATCAATCAATGCTGACATAGATTTCATAAGATACTGAGTTTACATGCAAGGTGAAAAATGTAACTTTTTTCTTTGGTATTTTTGGCCCGTCAAATGTTGTTTTACATTTAACAATTTAATAATTATGATTGAATTACCAGGTTGTGGCCTGAGAACTTGATGGCATTCTGTATAGGACAGAGATAATAGCACATTTTATTTTATGCTGGATGGATGGTTCGGTACCCCAAGTTGGCATTTAACACATAGCATGACTGAACTCATCTCACCTAATACTCTGACGGCTGAAAGGTCAAGATGACCGTGTTTTTCGTGCAATTCCATTGGCCACTCTCTCCCTGCATCTCTTCGAATGATCTTCACACCTCTCCCACCCGACGCGGGGTGTTGAAGACTTGCCATTGTCTTCTAAATGTTACATTCTAACTAATTCAAGGCAGCGGGCACCGTTTCAATTCGACAGGACAACTCAACTTCTTTTTCAGTTTACCAAACTATAATTATAGTGACGGTGTGAGTGTTATTGAATACCCTTGCGCAGCGTGAGGTAATTAACGCCAGCTGCCTGCAAATTATTTGGTCTTTGATTGTGTGATCAACGGATTATATAAAAAACATTTTAGACCAAATAACAAATACAATGCTGGGCGTTGGGGGTGTGTCAGCTCTGTCAGGAGGTAAGGGGGTGCACCAACACAGTTTGGTAACGGATAAAACTAGACTCTAGTCTATAGTAGGCTATAGTAGCCAGACGAAATACGACATTAGAGTTATATATTGTCATTTTGTCATGTTGTAATTTTTATATGGGGAAACATTATAGGCTACACGTGTATGGGTAAGGGGCAAAGGCACATCGATGTAATTAATATATATTTGATTGATTGTGTCAGCACCAGCAGCAGCAGGTTTATAGCAGCACGGTTTATATAGGTATATAGGTCAAGGATAGGTCAAGTCATGTAACACATCACCGCCACAAATAGTCCTACAGCATTATCTAAAATGCCCTTCCGCATACCTCACTGGAAGTTACTTGAATTCATGAACATTACATGCATACCTCCGCGAGAGAGAGTCCTTTAATTGATTACTAAAATAATAAGAAAGAAAGAAAGAAAGAAAGAAAGAAAGAGGCGTTGTTACGACAGAAATTCCGACCAATATGCCATATATGGGCATATACAGAGGTTAAATGTCTGCCTGTGTGCATGAGTGTCAATCCTTTCCCCTCGTAGTCTTGGAACCATCTATCTGACCCATCCATGCGTATCGGTGAGGACCCGAAGACTTGGTGATTGTCCAGAAGTAATAATACTAAGGAATGTATATACTTATCACTTTTCTACGGTACTCAAGACACTTTGCATGTATGTGTGGAGGCCAGGGGGAGAGGATGGACAATAAAAGAGAGCAACTTTATTAGGAAGAAATCACACTTGTGTGAAGTGAGGGGTGTCTGGAAATGTTTGTTTATAGAGGTTATGCCGTTGCCATGATCATCAGGTACTATGATTATAATAGCAGAAATATATTGTTTGCATTGAAAAAGCAGGGCGGCAACGTGGTGGCACTCTATGGTTGTTAAAAAAGTGCTCTAAACAAACATTAAAAGTCCATATAGACTTGGCTGCCAGATGCTGTAATTTCAAAAGCCAGAGGCTAGCACCCCTCAAATAAAATAAGATAAGCAAGTATAAGGTTTAAATGCAATAAAACACACAAAAAAAGAGTTGAAACTAAGTGGACTCAGAATGGAAATTCTGAACTGTTGGGTTTTCGGGGTGGTTTTGAATGTAGGGAGAGAGGGGGCATCTCTGAGTTTGGTGAGTGCATTCCAGAGTGAGGGGGCGGCCACAGAGAAGGCCCTGTCCCCCCAGGTTCGGAGCCTGGTCTTGGGGACCTCCAGGAGGCCCAGCATCACTGGACCTGAGGCGACAGGATGGGACGGGACATGTGGCTTGAGAAGGTCAGAGAGGTAGGGGGGAGAAAGGTTGTGGAGTCAATCAGTAATGTGCGCCGTTGGATCTCGAACTGTATGACTAACTTGGTGTGAAACACATAAATACATACACACAGGCATACATACATGCAGTGAAATGCACTTCTATAAAAGCCCTTCAGTGCCACACCAAATAAGAAAAAACATGTTTATTCTCTGCTTCAGCAGAACCTGTGACATCATCAAATTGATCCAATCAGTGTGCAGTTGAGACGCACCAACGTGGGAGGGTTTGGGGATAGATAAATAAATGTGTCGGTCCTGCATGAGTAACAGTACTTTACTTTGTACAGTTAGATGCGCCAGAGAAGTTCCAAGCACTGGAAGTTAGTTAGGAAGATGATTAAAACGTTGTTGGGCGTCGCCGTTGTGCTTGCTGTTGGTTATTTGCTGGGCATTGCTTATGCGGCGGCAGTGGCAGCAGCACTGTTGGGTATTTACTTGTGGTTTTCTCGCCCCTCAGGGGGGAGACAGTTTCGGTCCAGTGATCAGTCCAGTGATTGGTCCAGCGATCGGTCCAACAACGATCGCTCAAGTGGCATGAGGTATTACAGGGGTTGAGGATAAGGGTTGTTCCGATTGACCGAGGCAAGTAAAACACAAATAGACAACCTCTGATATTAGCCCACAGGCAGACACACAATCACAAAGACCACCGGTTCTCAGCATCAGGTCTAGGGACCACCGGGGACCAAATGGACCCATAATGCCCTGTCCCTAAGTAAGTAACACATGTCCTGAAAGTGAAACAGGAGATGGAGGATGTTCAAGAAGAGAACACATGGTCAAATGATGATCGGGATGAATTGAGGGAGACGAGAGGAAGGAAGAAGAGGGAGGACAAAGACACTCCATGATCCTAGAAAGCCAAAAAGGAAGCTTCACCCCAACTCGATTAGAGAAAAGGAAGCTTTGGGTCTTTTTTTTCCAGAACAGAACATGTCATGGATGAAGAGAGGAAGTTATCATCATATTTCTACTGTGTACACATTTGAACGTACTCTAGCCCAAAACACAGCAAATAGAAACCACTGTCTGAGAGCGACTGTGGCTCAAGAGGTAGAGCAGGTCGTCCAATGATCCATGGGTCGGCGGTTCGAATCCCGGCTCCTCCTGTCTACATGTCAAAGTGTCCTTGGGCAAGACACTGAACCCCAAATTGCTCCCGATGTGCTGGTTGGTACCTTGCATGGCTTCCGCCGCAATCGGTGTATGAATGTGTGTGTGAATGGGTGAATGTAATGCACAATCTATGTAAAGCGCCTTGGATAAAGGCGCTATATAAATGCACCATTTACCATTTACCAACAGGCTGATATAGAGGTTTATTTTATTTGTATTATATTTGGGCCGCGTGATGAATGAGCCATCATTGTAATGCTGAATACAAATGTTACTACTATGGCAATGTTTATGAGATGAGATATACTTTATTAATCCCTGGAGGGAAATTGAAGTGTTACAGTAGCATAATGTGACAAAAATAAAACTATTAGACAAACAGAAAAACAACAGACACAGGTGGGCATAAACACATAAGACCAGGACCACCATAGGACCATATGCATTGGGGGACAGTTGCATTATCGGGGGCAAGGTGAGCTTTCGGCTGAAGGTTCTCACCCTATCCTGCAGCACGACATAAAACGGATGGGAGGGATTTGTCAGCATGGAGTTAAGTTTGTCCATGATCCTCCTCTCCGTGACTGGCTGCAGACTCTTCATTCAGAGGCCTACAACAGAGCTGGCCTTCTTAATGAGCTTGTTGAGCTCCCAGGCCTTGATGCCCCACAGCATAAAACAACCACACACTGAACCAACGCCTCCGCCCATAGTAGGAAGAACCATCGCCGGTGCTTCACATTGGTTCTGCAATGCACTTTTTTTGTTTTACAATCTCAGACTTAACACGCACCTCTAGCTCACAATAGAAAGGATCTAGAACGTCTAGACTAAGGCAAACCCATTCAATAGACTTTTTTAAATTAAAGATGCAATCCGGAGAGTATTATTTTACTGAATCAATTTTATTTTCATCTGTATTCTGCTTGCTAATACAATTTAACTGATACATCTGCAGTAGTTGAGGTGGCCCATTGCCATCTACTGTTATTCTTTTTGTGATGACTTTCATGAATTTTGCGTATCACTGAATATGAAATATTGCAGTGGATTTAAATGTGTACTTCATCATTGCACCATGCATCATGTAGTCCCAGACACGGGCAGACGATGTGTCCATACATGCACTACAGGATCTAGAATACATCTAACTAAAGTGGCCTGGGAGACAAGAACACATTAACTCTCCCTTGTAACAAAGGTTATAATAGTTTTGCATTTTTCATTTGTTTTTATTTTTATCTTGTTTTGACTTGATTTTATTTATTTGGGTTTACTAGTCATTGATTATTTTTGTTTAGTTTTCATTAGTTACATTTTTTTATTGTAATATGGATGGTGTGGAAGGTTGACAGTTAAGTGCAATGGAAATAGGCAGAATATAAAGTTGACTAAAGATAATTTCCTGTACCTCTAACTATATCAGTTGGCATAAAAGTTATTTTTGTTTTGATTAGTGATATTCTTGAACATAATTTTGCCTATATATTTAGCCTTTGTCAGCTACAAAATTTGTTTTTCTATCACTGGACATACAGAATTTACCCCTCGGCTCATTATTGTTTAATTTGCAACTGGGCTGCCATTAGCCAGCAATCCGCAACGCAGCTCGTGGCCAAGCCAGCCCCATTCAGCGGGATCCGATGGTGAGACGGCGGGATCGGGATCTGGGCACGGGGAAATGGAAGCGGCACACGGGACGAGCCAAAGCGCGATGCCAACAGAAGAGCAGCAATTATTTGCAGTTTTTTGGAGAGTGCAGGTCAAACACCACCCATCTGAGGCAGAGAGAGCTGGCAGCGCATGTGGCACCGGTGCTGTGACACGGAGGAACAACAGGAGCGAGCAGGAGAGGCCTTGAGCACCAATATGAAAAATATGAAAAAATATAATACAAAAAATCACACCCGTGTGAAGTGAGGGGTGCTCTTATAATCATGCATCATATCATAATCTCATTCTGGCCAATTAGAATTTGCGTCCTAACCTTCATCTTCAATGTTTGTTTATACAAACACTCAAAGCTGGCCATTCATTGTCAATGGCAATCAATGTTTGTGTTTACACAAACACTCAACGCTGGCCATTCATTATCAATGGCATTCAATGTTTGTGTTAGAACAATGTTTGTGTTTACACAAACCCTCAAAGCTGGACATAGTATTAGGACAACGTATTGCGTGATGGTCCCTATGAATATTCTTTGAGACACATGTATTTTGGGGTTTGGCCGAAACTTCCATTCCTTCAAGGGGTGAAACAACACAGCTTTCACAATTGGAACTGCTTTATGGAACGTACACGCTTATTTTGTCATAGCGCAAGTTGGCAACATATGGTGAACCACATACTGTATCTTGTGAAAAAACGTCACCAGCAGAAGAATAAGTTATTCTTGATTTCATTCAACCGTGATTCCCAAGGCTGCATGTTCATGCAATCACAATTAATCATACAGGGCTACTTCATTTTGAATCTCATTCAAGATGACCTCCAGATGTGAACGGCTGCGCGAACAGCAAGTATGGTGCAGAAGGAGAGGCCAACCCCCCCAAAAAATCGGAATATTTTTCTCTCGTTTGATATCAATGAAAATGCGCTAGGACAAGGTGGGCAATTATTTTTCCCAAGGTGCCAAATGAGAAACAGAAAATATTTTGGAGGGCCGGGCCAAAAGGCTGAACTTAATTATGCATAATATCAATTGTATTTCTATATAAAAAGCAATAAATGGCATTGTTTTGCAAAGCAATGGTAAACAAAATGTGAAACATTTGACTCAAATTATAGGCAGAGTGACTATTTTACGTCATGATGATTAGATCTACAATAAGAGCACCCCTCACTTCACATCGGTGTGATTATTTTTACCTTCTACTTGCATGCTTGAGACGTTTCCTTTCCCAGTTGAAAACTATGTTTTTTGTCATGTAAATACTAGCCTTTTATTTTAACAATGAGAACATTAGATGTAGCTCTCTTAATAGTTACGAGGACCCTGGAGGTGTCACTTTCACAACCCACATGGACGCTGCTTACTATCAGCGTGAACTCTATCAGAGTGTTGAGTCACAACCATTAAACAACAACGTTCTGATAACGTTCAATAACAAGCCAACCAGTGATGATATTGTTGAGACTTGGCAGCCTGGCAGGCATTGATGTGTGCACGTTCTGCCAGATTTACTTTGTGGTACAACGGTGTCGACTCGTGTGCCGAAAACAGACGATCCACAAGCTCACGGCACATCGCTCAAGCGTTCTGAACTTCAGAAGCATGCCACATTTGTGGCGCAACATGGCCGTACGATGCAGCATGCTAAGATTAAGTTCACATTCCCTGAAGAAGACCTAGGTCGAAACGTTGGATAATAATAAATATACAGCATCGTGGCTATGTGTGTGCAGCCTTTTTCTAATCTTTTTCCAATCACACGCAATTCACGTGCACAGTTGACGTGCATATTGCAGGACATCGGACCCATTTCGGAGACGGTAAGCCTGTTGCGTCATTTCCTGTGTTGCCCGTCTGCTGTCTGACAGCTTTGTTGTCAGCAGCACGAACGGGACAAACACCAAACATTATTGTATTGCGCTGCTGTGGTTTAGACACACACTGTCACTGTTAACTATCCTACTCTGTGGCGATCTTATCGCTACTCGGGCTGGTTGTTTGGCGGGGCGAGCGTCTCATTCTGTCGGCTCAGCCGGGCGATTGTGATGGCTTTCCGCCAACACCACCCCTTCCCTCCCGGCGGACTTTCCTCTCGCTCTAGCTCTCTCTCCTGCGCCGTATGCAATATGTATAGTTACAGCCCTGACGCCTTTGTTGCTTCGGACATGTGCATCAAATGCAGCTTGTTTGCGGTGCTGGAGGGGAGGCTCGGCGAGTTGGAGGCAATTCTGGCTAGCGGTGCAAACGTTAGCCTAGCTCACACACAACCACGGGGAGCCCACCACCATTCGCGGTTGACGGGGACGGGCATGCCGTCGCCGGTGACCGCGGGTGGTCGGGGCTCCCACAAACAGGACGGCTGGGCCAAGGTGGCTGCTACTGGTCGAAAGCGTGGAAGTAAACAAAAGCACACGGGACACCAACCACTTCACGTTTCAAACAGTTTTTCCCCACTCACTGTTATACCCGTTGAGTGTAACGGTGAGCCTTCAGTTCCACTTGATGGCCCGCAACGCAAGCAGCGGCGTGTCATTAAGAATACAACTCTGGTTATCGGTAGTTCTATAATGAGAAACGTGAATTTAAAGACTCCAGGAACCATAGTCAAATGCATCCCCGGGGCCAGAGCTGGCGACATCGAATCAAATCTGAAACTTATTGCTAAAAGTAAATGTAATCGCTATGATAGGATTGTAATTCACTGCGGGGGCAACGACACTCGACTTCGGAAATCTGAGATTACGAAGATAAATATTGAGTCAGTTTGCACATACGCAAAGACAATGTCGGACTCTGTAATTTTCTCTGGTCCCCTGCCAAACATGAGCAATGATGACATGTTTAGCCGTATGCGCCAACTCAACAACTGGTTGTCTAGGTGGTGTCCAGATAATAACGTGAGCTTTGTAAATCATTGGGAAACCTTTGAGGGGAATACTGGTCTGATAGAGAGAGACTGCATACATCCAACCTGGGACGGTGCAAAGCTCATCTCTAGAAATATGGACGATTTTATAGATAGATTATCATGACCACCCAGAGTTGGGACCAGGAAACAGAGTTGCAGTCCTACACAGCTCTCTGTGCTTCCTCCAGTGCAGCCGCCTACCCAACCTGTCCCACAAATCAGAACTATACAAACTATACAGTCTCTGTACAGGCTGAACAAACCATATAGGCTGCACAAACAAAAGCAAAAGGAAATAGGAGCTGTACATACAAACTTGATACAAATCAAGACCAATACAGTTGTACCACAAGACACAAATATCAAATGTGGATTTCTAAATATTAGATCTCTACGCAAAAAAGGAACATTAGTCAATGAAATTATATCAGACAATTGTCTTGATATATTTTTTCTGACTGAAACTTGGCTAGGTGAGCAAGAATATGTTAGCTTAAATACAGCCACCCCACCAAGTCACACCAATGCACATATACCTAGAGACAATGGGAAAACTGGAGGTGGAGTGGCTGCTATCTTCAATACAGGCCTAGCAATTAGTCTTAGAGCTAGAGCTACATACAAATCATTTGAAAGCTTGATTCTCAACCTTTCACACACAAGCTGGAAATCAATACAGCCGCTGATAGTCATTACAGTGTACCGCCCCCCCGGCGCTTACACACAATTTTTATCAGAGTTTTCAGAATTTCTATCAAGTCTAGTTCTCGAGTCTAATAAAATCATCATAATTGGTGATTTCAATATTCACGCGGACATAGGAACTGATAGCTTGAATAGAGCGTTCATCTCATTGATTGATTCAATCGGTTTCTCTCAATGTGTAGACAAACCTACACACATTCACAACCATACCCTTGACCTCATTCTGGTCTATGGTATTGCAATAGAGCACCTCACAGTTTCTCCAGAAAACCGTGATCTCTCTGATCATTATCTGATCACCTTCGATTTTACATTGATCGATTATACACCACTGGACAAAAATGTCCTTGGCAGAAGTATATCCGAGAGCGCTGTAAGCAAATTCAAGGAAATGGTTCCATCAGCCATCAACTCTGTATATTTCAACAAAATAGAGGACCTTCACACATATAGTTCTCATCAACTCGATCAACTTGTTGATAGTGTCACATGCTCATTTCAAACTACGCTAGACTCTGTTGCTCCCCTGAAAAGGAAGGTAATAAAGCAACAAAGGCTAGCCCCATGGTACAACTCGGAAACTAGAAACCTCAAGCGAACGTCTCGCAAACTCGAAAAGAAATGGCGTTCAACCAAACAGAAAGAATCATGTATAGACTGGCAGAATAGCCTCAAAATATACAAAAAGGCTCTCGACACGGCCAGAGCCACTTATTATTCATCCCTAATAGAGGGAAACAAAAGTAACCCAAAGTTTCTTTTTGATACTTTGGCAAAACTGACAAAAAGCCGTGATTCCACGGACCCACGGATTCCTACGACTCTCAATAGTAGCGATTTCATGAGGTTCTTCAATGGCAAAATAGAAACTATCAGAGATCAAATTGATCTACAACTACTCTCGGCTCCCACTGGACTGCCACCAAATATGGTGGTCTCAGAGGTGGCCGCAGACCCAAATATATATATGGATAGTCTCTCTCCAATCGAGCTCTCTGAGTTCACTTCAATGATATCTTCTTCAAAATCAACGACATGTACCCTGGATCCAGTTCCGACTAGATTACTCAAAGAGGTCCTGCCTCCGGTTGGTACATGCCTACTCAATATGATCAATATGTCTTTGGTGACAGGCTACGTGCCACAATCTTTCAAGGTAGCGGTAATCAAACCTCTACTCAAAAAGCCTACTCTTGATGCAGGCATTCTAGCTAGCTATAGACCTATATCGAACCTTCCGTTTCTCTCCAAAATTCTCGAGAAAGCGGTCGCCAAACAGTTGTGTGACTTTCTACAAAACAACAATATATTAGAAGGCTTTCAGTCGGGCTTCAGAGCTAACCATAGCACTGAGACGGCCCTGCTGAGAGTTACAAATGACCTCCTGACTGCAGCAGATAATAACCTCCTCTCCGTACTGGTGTTGCTGGACCTTAGTGCTGCATTCGACACTATTGACCACCACATTCTGCTACAGAGACTGGAACATCTGGTTGGCATCAGGGGTGCCGCACTGAAATGGTTCGAGTCCTATCTGTCTGATCGTTTTCAGTTTGTAGAGGTCAATAATGGCTCCTCTACACGTGAAAAGGTCAAATACGGAGTCCCACAAGGCTCTGTGCTTGGACCAATACTCTTCTCTTTATATATGCTCCCTCTGGGCAACATCATCAGGGAACACTCCATAGATTTTCATTGTTACGCAGACGACACTCAACTATATCTATCGATGAAACCGAACGAAACGGACCAACTAGTCAAACTTCAAGCATGTCTTAAAGACATAAAGAGTTGGATGGCAGGTAATTACCTGCTCCTCAACTCTAACAAAACGGAAGTTATCGTGATCGGCCCTAAGCCCCTGAGAGACAAGTTGGTCGATGGGAACTTTTCTCTAGATGGCATTACTTTGGCCTCCAAGGCCACTGTGAGGAATCTGGGGGTTACCTTTGATCAAGACTTGTCTTTCAAATCTCATATCAAACAAATCTCAAAGAATGCTTTCTTTCACCTGCGAAATATTGCAAAGGTCAGGCACATCCTGTCCAAAAATGACGCAGAAAAACTTGTCCACGCCTTCGTCACCTCAAGGCTGGACTACTGCAATTCGCTATTATCAGGCTGCCCAGGCAAGTCTCTGAAAAGCCTACAGTTAGTTCAAAATGCTGCGGCGCGTGTGTTGACAGGTACCAGAAGAAGAGACCATATCACTCCTTCACTGGCCTCCCTACACTGGCTCCCGGTCAAATACAGAATAGAGTTCAAAGTTCTTCTTCTCACTTACAAAGCCCTCAATGGTCAGGCACCACAATATCTCAAGGATCTCATTGATCCCTACAAACCAAATAGAACAGCAGTGCGTTTGCAATATGCAAACATGCTTACTGTTCCAAAAATATCAAAAGTTACAATAGGAGGCAGGGCGTTTAGGTCCCAGGCACCGCAGCTGTGGAACCTTCTCCCGGCTTCGGTCCGTGGGGCTGACACGCTCTGCACATTCAAGACAAGGTTGAAAACCTTTCTCTACGACAAAGCCTATGGCCAGACTTGTCTCCGGGTCTAGCTGGATACCATGGTCGTACATTGTTGTGTGGGTTTGTCTCCCAGCAGTACTTGTAATATACACTATATAGGCTCCAGTAAGGCCTGCCACTAATCCAGCATCCGGGGAATCTCTCCCCGGAGTCTCTTTTCGTCCTCCCCGTCGCAGTTCTGTGGACCTCTAATATTAACCCCCAACTGACTGCCGAGTGTGACCGTGGATCAGGCCTCTTCATGGAGCCCACCAGAAGTGTGACCTGGACCCGGCCTCACAGAGCTCGACCTGGACCAGATGTGGACCAGACCCCTCCACGGAGCCCACCTGCCTATTCTCTGTCTTTTCTCTCTGTCTATCTCTCTCTCTCTCCCTCTACCCCCCCCCCCCCCCCCCGACACGGTCGAGGCAGATGGCCGCCCACCCTAGAGTCGGGTTCTGCCTGACGTTTCTTCCTAAAGGGGAGTTTTTCGTTACCATTGTTGCAATGTTGCTTGCTCTGGGTGGATCTTTGTTGGTTGTAAAGTGTCTTGAGACAACTTGTTGTGATTTGACACTATAATAAAATTGAATTGAATTGAATTGAATTGCGTGCACTGTTAGAATACATGGGCTTCAAAATAAAAGCAATGCTGTTTAGCGGGCCGTACAATGCCCAGGTTGGCAATCCATCGGTTGGATGGATACACACACACACACACACACACACACACAATGTATTTATGTCCACGCAAAGGGAATTGCATACAAGGACATAAATAGTTCAGGTGCAGCAAAGTTATATCCACAAAATCAAGGCATGTGTCCTCAGTCACGATACAGCAAGCATGTCATCATGTCCCCCAGCATTCCATGGGCACAAGAAGTATAGTGTAGGCAACCTAAGTTTGAAACGGACCTCCAACAACCAGTCTGCAGGTTGCTGCACGCACGCACACACGCACGCACTCACGCACACACACAAGGGGGTCAATCCAACCCTCGTGCTTAAGTCAGCAAATGTGCTTGAGTTGCACCACTCTGTTTGCACAGGTGACATTTATTTTTACGTTTTTTTAATTATATCTCCATTCTTACCACGTATATGCTCTAGGAGTGTGAAAAGCATAGATATATATTTTTTTAATTGGCATCTCAAAACGTACTACAGCAGTACATAAATAGCCCACCATGCCATTAAGGCTACAGTCGTAGCCATAGCGGGACCGGCCTCGTTCCCACACAGGTGAAAATACTTAATTTAACTCCATGTTTACTGGTTCCATTTCTACTCTCTTGGGCGTTTTAAAGGGAAACACTCAGGGGCTTTTCCTGTGGTACGCGTAACAACAACACAATGCAACACTGTCCAACTTCTAAATCAGGCTGTGGAATGATGCTGCCGATGCCAACACATCACATGCTTGGCTCATGAGCTTTCAACACTACATTAATTGTTGTTTTGATTTCCAAACCTGCAAGGATCGAGGGATCCATATAATTACAGCGATTGTTATTTTAACTGTTTTAGATTTGATTTCTTCTTCTTTTTAATGTTTTGTCTTTTTTATTTAGGCTTACTTAACCTTATATATTTTCCACCTCTTTTTATTATTATTCTTTTGGGGGGAGAGTGGGAAGAGTTTCTCTTCCTACTGAGCGGTTTGTCAGACAGTTTGCAGCCCTCCGGCAAAGTTGGAATTACTTTCAAGTGACTTTGTTTCCATCACCGTTATCACCGTAGCCTAAACTTGTCTTGAAATCTACACGAGGGAGGGGTACGTGGGCAGGTATCGATTAATCTGCTTCTCAGCAAAGAGAAACCCCCCGAGGTGAACGGTAAATACTTAGGGAGAAACGCAATGGCACATCGACGTAGGGGATGGGAGGAGGGGGTGAGATGGGGGGTGAAGAGACGTAGGGGATGGGAGGAAGGGGTGGTGTGGGGGGGGGGGGGGGGGGGGTGAAGAGACTCTGCCAGTTCTCTGAACCTTTCAGACATCATACCTATTGAGCTCTGGAAAAACATGCCATGGGGAGTTGAGCTGGTGGCGAAAAGGAGAAACATAATGTTTATGTCTGGGACTCTGGGATGGGTATATGAGTTAATTGTGTTTGGATGGGTTTCTAGTCCCTGGGGGCCGTATGCGCGTATACACACAGACACACACACACACACACACACACACACACACACACACACACACACACACAAATCAATGGTGGGTTTTAAAAGGGGACGGTTGGGGCTGTTAAGAACTTTATCTAACGTATCAATACTGTACTGTACAGTACAGCCTCATTTCAAGGTGGTCCTAAAAGTAATTGCCTGTGCAGTTTCGTTTATTGTTTAATGTTAATAAAAAAATATTACACTGCCATTTCCTTCCTATAGGCCTACAGTTAGTCGACTGTCAAATAATTAACTCTAATAGAAATGTACGGGTCCATTTGGATACAGTTGTACACTCTCAGAGTTAGACACTGAGGATGAACACTGAGGATCATTTTGAGTATAGACGAATCCAGGAACGGGTCTCATGGTCGCAGCTTACGTATTTCCTGTAGGCGGACTTGACGTAGCTGCGGGGTTTAAACACTTACCAGGCGCAGAGTGACTGATGTTAGTCTGCCTCAAACGTTACACATTTACCTGCTTTTTACTACACTAACATTACAAAGATGCCCAGAACATCGGGATGAACCTGTGTAGTTTATGGCTGCTCCAACAGTAGTGGCAACATAGGGGGGAAAAAATGGAATGTCAAAATATCCACCGCGGTGGCTGAGACCAGAGCCATTGGATAATGGTTGAGACGAAGCAGTGAAAGGTCCTGAAAGATACATAACGTCAGTCTTACCCAATCTTTCTGTTTTATGAACACAAGGCTGCTGTATTTTATACCTCATACTAAGCATTTAAAGCAGGGGTGTCGAACGCAACTTGGGGCGAGGGCCACATTGGTCAAAATGTCACTTTATGGGGGCCACAACCAGTTGCGGACGCACGCTCGATGTCTCAGTCAGTCACTGCTATAATATCTATCTATCTATCTATCATGCTCAGACCCAGCCAGGCATTTTAAAGTATGAGGGGCGCTACGCTAGCCCCCACAATGCATGGCTTTCCAAAATTGCATCATAGGCCAGCCAAGTCTATGTACTTTTAATGTTTGTTTAGAGCCTAT
Source organism: Protomyctophum bolini (assembly GCF_963924005.1). Lineage (NCBI taxonomy): Eukaryota > Metazoa > Chordata > Actinopteri > Myctophiformes > Myctophidae > Protomyctophum > Protomyctophum bolini. The sequence continues at coordinate 17,633,239 of NC_137877.1, read as the reverse complement.
TTATACAAACATACATAGTTTAGTCATCAGCCAATCCCTTATTGGCCGAGGGACATATGTCGATGTTGTCCCTCGGCCAATCAGGCGCTCTGCTCGTGCACAAGTAGGCCATGCATGGCCAACTTGTCTGCAAAGTGCAATTTGGCAGCTCGTCAGAGTGCATTTCTAGTTATTATTTGCGACAGTAGGCCGCATTTACTATGAAAACCTGCATTTCCGTGTGTCATGTCACACCTCCATATATGGGCACGCCTCATGACATCACACCTCGTGACATCCCACCTCCATATATGGTCACGCCTCGTGACATCACGCCTCCGCTTCAAAGTTATTAGTGCAGCCATTCCCGGCAGCCGGCCAAAACTAGAGTTCTCAACAGGCCCAAAAATGAAGGCTTTCATCAAACCCTGTACACTCAAGATACTGCACTTTAGGGCGAGGTTGGTTCTCGCCCTCAGGCCCTCAATGTCTCTGGTCCTACGTAGAAGAGGCCAGCCTCTGAAGGAGGTCTGTAGAGAGGACAGGTGGTGATTATGTGGTCGGCAGTCTGCTCAGGCTCGCCACACTCTGCCAGGCCCCACTCCTTCATGGACGATTTCAAGCGACCAACCCCAGCTGTTTGTTTAGAGCCCTTTAAACAATCATTACCAGGCGCGCCTCACACATTCTATTGTATTTTTGGAGGGGTGCTAGCCCCTCATATATGTACAGCTTTGTGTGTAGGTGTGTTTGAGCATGTGTCTGTAGCACGTGTTTGTGTTTTTAGCACGGAATGTGATGATTTTATTGGATTATTGATGTATGATGATGTACGATTACACACAAGTCCTACTAACACACGAGTCCTATACTAACAGTATTCACATTAGCATTTACATTGCAAGATAATGTAGCTTAAATCCATTTCTCTCATTCAAATACATATTTATTGCGTACCAAATTATGTCCACAGCCGGTCGGTCATAAATTGACTATAGGCTTCTAAAACAAAAACAAAACAAAAATTGTCACCTTTTTAAGTGTGGACATGATTAGTGCAGGTTCCGTCTCCTCTGCTACCCATAATGCCTGAGGCACTCTGTCTTGTAGATAACCTTTGACCCAGAGCACCCGGTCCAAACAGATAACCTTTGGTGTGTTTAAAGGATGCTTTCCATTTTGTTTTGTTCTTTCCCCCACCTGGACCCCAATGTATTGCTTGTGAAGGACTTCTTCTTTAAAAAACAGATCTATCTATCTATCTATCTATCTACCTACAGTATCTATCTATCTATCTATCTGTGAATAATTAGGGAAAGAAAAGGGGGGGGGATCTGGTTATTAGTACTGTATTAGTACTGCATGATTCTCCTCAAACTGTTTGCACAATTGCACAATGAGCAAGAGTTCAGTGGCCTGCAGGCAGTGCACTCACTCAACACACGATCGTGGAAAATGATGGTGATCAATTTCACATTACATAAGCAAGAAAAACATCCACATGATAGGTGGATGCTTGGCATGTGACAGCAATGATGTGTTGTGTGTGATGGATGACTGCTTGGAATTTGGGCTTGGCTTTGCCCTGTGTGGTGGGGGTTTTTTCTTTTCTTTTTTAACTTCCATATTTTCCAGTGAATGCTATTTTGTGTGCGTGCATGCAACATACAGTTACACACAATAAGACATGGCAGCTGCCTATTACAGTGAATCCTCCTTTTTCATTTCAAGGATCCCAAGTTTGACAGCTGTGTAGCAGTGTCTGTCTGTCTGCCTGCCTGCCTGTGTCCAGAGCTACTGCAATCTTGCAAACTGTGCACACTGGCAGTAGGCTAACGTAGTGTATCCAAAATATTTAACTTTTATATAATAAACGAAGTACTGTAAATGAGACCCAGAGTGGGCGGAAACATTGCCCCCTATCTGGACCGTGAAATCCCACATGATTAGATTTTTCTTTAAATCACTGCTACTATACCCCAGTCTGTACTGGACATTCTTCGGAGTTAACTCCGACTCAGTGCACAAATTAAATTGCATTTGTACAGTATTCAGAGTTACAGACCCATAAGGCTCCAGAGCTCCCTAAATATCAGTCATTTAGCTGGATCTGCTGGAAACCGCTCAAGGGCCCACCAGAGGGGACCCCGGGCCTCGTGTTGGGAACACAATCCTACAACAAGGGGTTCGATATACTGGCGCTTCATTTCTGCTCCTCATCCGTCTCTCCCGCAAAATATGAACGCTTTTTGGATCATATAAATTAAAATGATCGCAATGTAAGCTAGCAATGTAAAGTCAACTTTTTTTAGTAGATTGTTTCCGGGTCATGGCTTTTAGAGTAAAAGCGCTGAGACAACCCCGGCCACCCAGAGCTCCTATTTTGAAGCACTTCCGGCACTGATAGTGTTAATGAAGTGGTTCTCAACATTTTCTGGACTGTGGCCCACTTGAAAATTGTGAAAGTGTCCGCGGCCCACCCATCTGACTGACCTATTAACGTGCCCAGGTGGGCCACATGCATTTTCAGAGCAACGTTTATTCCCGGACTGGATCAATGGAGTTCATATTTATTGGTATCAAAAGTGTGATGAAATGTTTACCACTGAGCTACTGTAATTAACATGCTCTACCATACAGATCAGTGTTGCCAACTCTCCAGTAACGGAAGTAGCTAGTGGCTCCTCGAAAAGTCGCCAAAAGTCGCCAGGGGTGGGATATGCGCGCGCGTAGCGCGCGCCGCCCCTAGCGACTTTTTTGCGTCCCTAGCGACTTTTAGGCGCCCCTTAGTGCACTTAGTTTGTATCATCTCTTCATTTGATAACACATCGTTTAAACTCATTGTAATATTAAAAAAAAACATACCTCAATTTAACTAATGTTTAGAACGCTATTTTGTTCCGATCCATACAGGAATTAGAAGGTTAATACTTTATGCATCCGAGTGTGTATTTTATTTTTTACTAGCAGACTAAACTGAGCTGCCAGTGCTTCCTCCTTTCTTGCTCTGTCGAGCTCGAGGGGCGCGTTCGGAAATACCGCACCGGAGCGCACTCGCCTAGGCAGAGCAAGAAAGGAGGAAGCACTGGTAGACAGTCTGTGCAGTGTGCACATAACCGAGCCGAGGAAGCCACTGAGCCTGCTGTGACCTGTGAGCCAGACCAGACGCGCCGACCACTTTTAGTTTTGCCAATTTCGCGGATTTGAGGCTGAGAAAAAAAAAATATATATTTTATCTCTGGCGCATATCTGGCGCCTGTCAACACGATTTGTCCCCAATTCACCAGGGGAAAAAAGCTAGATTTCTCGCCAGAAGCTTTTCACTAATTCAGTCGCTAGGGGGGTCTGGAAAGAAGCTAAATATGACGACAAATCCGCTAAGTTGGCAACACTGATACAGATTGGACAAAATGTAATTGTATTCAGTAAAAAACTGTTACATTGTGCCACTTTACTGGTTTTTGCTAATTTGATGAGGGGGGGGGGGGGGGGGGGGGACCGGGACCACTGTATTGCGGCACAGTTATCAGTCATTTGTCACACCACAAGTTTTATTAATGCCTGGCTGGAAGTTTTTAATGGTGCCCCGGTCACCCCAATATAAGATTATTGGAACCACTCGCCAACCTAATGTGCATTAATTGGCATGCCTTTTACCATCCCCAAAATAGGTGCCGGTTGCCAACCTATAACAGGTTCACTGTAAAAGCTAGCCAACTCAATATACCCCAGATCAATTTGTCTGAGAGAATTGCATAGTTGACACAATTTTCATAGCAGTGGTAGCTTTATAATATAACATGGAGAGAGAGATAGTGAAAGCTGCAGGGTTCAATATATAGGGTGTATTATCTTTTGTGACATGATTTGTGGCAATTTGTGCGTAAATAAATCAATGATTCAGTAGTCAATATGTTTATTTATGTAGGCTACACTCGCTACAGACTTCAAACAGCACCAGAAAAAATGTTCCCTGTGTGATGCTGTGTCTGTCTGTCTCTGTAGAGTTCAATTTGAAGATAATATATGTAAATTAATATGAATATGCCGTGATTCAGAAGGAGGACCTCTTACAAGCATTATGGTAACAATCCTAATCTTTGGGATACAGCGGCCACTGAACATCATGATCAGCTTCCACATGATGTATTAATATAAACTTTATTCTATACAAGTCCTAGACTTGTGGATACTGTATACCACGGCTTCTCAACATCTGACCCGAGGCCTACAAAGGGTCCAAATCGACCCTTGTGGGGTTGTAAGCATTTCTTTGGGACACCTCAATCTACTTTCTACTTTACTAAGTTATAGACCAATAAGGGTCCATTTGGCCCCGAAGTTGTAGAAAAGACTACATATTGTTAAGGTTTTGCTGTCATGATTGATTGATTGATTGTGGAAAGTGTGGAAGCACTTATCTGCCATGTGTATTGAATAATAATGTGAACAAGAGCTTTGTTTGTGGTTCAGAGTTAATATTATGTACTATACAGTAGATGATGATCAAATTGTACTTGACAAAGCATGTTTCTATATAAACACACATGTCCCCACATGTTCCCTTTTAAAACCAATACAGTGCAGGCAATTGATGGTATACATGATTGGTTGGCATGGTTGAAGTAAAGCTTTATGCGGAAGCGCGTGCGTGCGTGTCTGTCTGCTTATTCGAGATTCGGTTTGGTATTTCAAAATAAGTCAGTAAATCAAGTGTTTGGGACCTCCTTGGACTCCCATTCCTTTTCCCAAGCTTCCCAAGTTACACCCAGGGATAGAGTGACACACATCGATATTGCCGTGCTCCGTGATAAATATTACATCGATACACTGCCGTCAAATATTAATGATTTATTACAACATTCTCTATGGATTCCTTTCGGTTGCCACGCAGTTTTATTGTATTCCTATCAAAGCACTGAGAACTGAAATGGGCCCAAGCTTACATTTGTTTGTATGCTTTGTTATGGACAGGTTGCAGTCAGTGTTAGGAGGAGCCACTATGCATGTACATTTTTGTACATTACACTCAGTTCGTTATGCACACAGATCTAATACGATTTTGGAATAAAATAACCACACAATTACAGATTTTTGCCCTTTATGAAAAAAATCACACCCGTGTGAACCGAGTGGTGCAACTCCCCTCTCTCTCTCCCCCCCCCCCCCTCCTCCTCCTCCTCTCTCTCTCTCTCTCTCTCTCTCTCTCTCTCATTAGCAGGCAACAGTGCAGCACTGTCTCTCTCTCTGTTTCTGGCACAACAGCGCCCCTACTGGTACTGATGCTCATTAACCAACACATAGGTGAACAACACATAGGCGGACAAGGACATTGCTGTTCCTTGGAGTGGTTGCACCACTCAAAAAGTATTGTTGAGTTATACAGATATCGTATATGTTGATGACATTTCTACTATCGCGCACGCACACGCACACACACACACGCACACACACACACACACACACACACACACACACACACACACACACACACACACACACACACACACACACACACACACACACACACACACACACACACACACACACACACACACACACACACACACACACACACACACACACACACCATCAGGTCACCAAAGTAAGGTAGCATGTGGCAATTGTGACATGTCAAACTAGGGGGTTTTCATGATTTTAAATCCATTCCAAGCACTATTTTGCACGAAAAACACTCCTTGGTCTAAAAATTTCCATAGCCGTCATCACAAATGTGATGAGGTCAGAACATTTGGGCACATTTCGGCAAGTGGCTATGGCCGAATATAGGCCAAGTAGTGTTTTTCGTGCAAAACTAATGCTTGGAATGGAGAGAGAGAGAGAGAGAGAGAGAGAGAGAGAGAGAGAGAGAGAGAGAGAGAGAGAGAGAAGAGAGAGAGAGAGAGAGATAGACAGACTATACAGTAATGATGGTAATGTCTCAACTGAACGGCTGAGACCTTCTCCTTTTTTTTCCTGTCAAGAACTGTGATGGATGCGATGAAACTATTTTCACCTGGAGAAACACAACTCAAGGTTGGAGTGTGAGACAAAGTAAGTAAGTAAATTGTATTTATAGCACTTCTCACAGAGAAAACTCGCACAGTGCTTTACATACAGAGAATAAAAACTAAATAAAACAAGGAAAAAAGCCTATACAACTGATCTCAAAACAAGACAGCAAATAACACGTAAACTAATAAAAAATCTGGAAATGAAAGACAGAGAGAAAGACACAGACAGACACATGCCTCCAACCTTAAAACACTGCCTGTCGTACTTGAATGAATGAAGGGATGACTAATGTGAAGAACAACAGACAACTCAGCGTGGATCCATACACTGTGAAATCCTCAGTCATTCATTTATCCATTTGTAACGTACAAAATGAGTTGCATTAGCACTACAGATTTTACGTATAGGCCTAATAGCATTAGCAGTTTAAAAAAAGGCTTGACATTATATGCTGCACGATGCATATCCATAGGGCCTCAGTGTCCTTGAAGCCAGAATTACAGCATGAACCATGAACGATGAAACTCATGCCAAACCGCAACTCCTTGGAACAAAACTATTGCATGCAACTACACTTGCAACTGCAGTTGCGACTAGTTGCATTTGTGCCGTTTGGCCTTAAGACCAATGTTCCCCAAACAGTAGGCCTACTATGTCATACACTCGACATTACACTCAGAGTTAGAGACCACCATTAGGCCAATTTTGAAAATGGGAGGTGGGGGTTCTGGAGTGTGCGAGCAAAGTTATATGCTGATCGGTCCAGCATGCAGTCCCCAAGATTAGCACCTCATAAACAGACTCACGGACAGGGGGGAAAACGTAATTCCAATCCCCGGCCGTTAAGACTTGGCTGAGACAACCCAGTTTCTTCTTGTTAAAACCTGTACTGTATAACATGCACTCTGCTTGCCGGATGAGATTAGTACGCCAATCTTAAAAGTCTTATTAAAGAGCTGGAGGGACAGGACCTGTGACCTCCCAAACACTATAGCAATGATTACTCAGAACATAGAGATAAACACTTACCCTCTACAAAATCACTTCACACCACCAAAGATCCGTCAGTCGATAATGTCACTGGTAGACTGTCCACAGCTCTCCTATGAGACACAGAAGTAGATTTGTTTTTACATAATTTCTTCTGATAAGTCCTAGTAGTAAAAAGTAGTAGTAAGGTTGAAATCTCTTTTTTGCAAGTAGAAATTAATCCGGGTGTTACAGGGTTAATGACGACCAATTATATGACGTTAAAAATGGGTGACGTCGTCCTTTAACCACTTAAAGCCCAGCATCCTTATTGTGGGGAAGTCTCTCTCTCTAAATAGCTCACAAGGGGTCACATCGGTTATTTCCCGCCAGAAAACAGAAAAGGCAGCAGCATAGAAAACTGAGGGACTCTGCTCAACCATATAATGGGGTCTAAATGGTTGAGTTTGTGTGTACAGACAATGTTTCTTTCTTGGAGGGAAAAAAAGCTGAGAAGTTGTTCAGCTGCTGTAGACCAGAAGGCCCTTGAGCAGGGTTGTGAAAACGACCCCGGTACATCACTGGGACCGATCTCACCGGCCGCACATCAAGGACATGTGCACAGAAAGGTGTAGAAGAAAAGCCTGCAGCATCCTGGAAGGATTCAGCTCACCCCTTTTCAAGGACTGTTTGACCCACACTCCCTTCTGGAAGAGGGCTGAGGAATATTAACCACTGAAAGCACTGTTTTAGCCCTTTTAGTTTTGGATGGTTTGTGTTTGTCCATGAGCAGGGGTGGGGATTAACCAAGTGCATAATATACTCAAGCACAGTACTTGAGAACAATTTTGGCACTTTTACTTTGGCACTGTCAGTACATTTTGATGCCAATACGTATTATTACTCGTTAAAATTGTGAAGCCTTTTATTGTAACTTGTAGTATTCCAACCGGCAGTAACCTTGTGTCACACGGCACTACTCAGAGCGGACACTAACAGGCAGCTTTCGCTGGTCGGTGAATTTAATGCGATGTCTATTCACAAATGTCTGTGTATAGTTTTCTGGAAAGATTTGACTTTTAAAAATATATATTTCAGTCCTTTCACTTTGGCACTGTCTGTTTTAAGCCAATACTTGTAGTACTATTATTACTAGTTACAATTTAGTTTAGTACAGCCCTTTTACTTGTATGAGTATTTATACAATGTGCGTTGTGAGCTTGACTGACTGATGCCACAATTGTTTAGTCGGACGCCGATGACGATTATGGGGGGATCGACATCGGCCACTGCTGTTTCGACCCATATTTTGTCCAAAAAATTCAAGATAAAGAAAAAATATATATATATGGTTAATATGCACAAATAAAAATTAACATACACGCAACATTTTATGTAACGATTCAAGGCCAATTAAAAAAAATGCATTGTTATTATTATTTATTTATTTGTAGAAATATTTATGAAAACATGACATGCCCTAAATGGGGACACCGGGTTGAAAGCGGTTCAAAATCAGGGGCACCGATGTCGTCCAAAAAGTCTAATATCGACCAAACCGCTATGCGTTGGTCTGCCGTTGTAGCTGTCAAGAGCCGTGCATTAGCCTGCATTAGTAGGAAACTAGATGAGCGATGAGCTAATTGCGCTGATGTGCGCTGCTACACAGCTAATGGTGGCTAATTGGCTAGTGATGGGAACTATCACTAATTGGGTTCCGGGAGTGGTGCACCTCAAAGGGAGTGGTGGTACTGTAGGGCATTGTGTGTGCGTTTGTGTGTGCGTGCGCGCGCACACACACTGGTCTATGAATGTTGGCAATAGCCAATTTGTTACATGCGTCAATGTATAAGTGCCTATAGAGATGGTATCATCCACAAATCTATACATATATAGCCTGCATGAATTATGCATGGAAAAATAGGGAAACATCCAGCAAATCTGGCAGATCTATAAGCTCACAATGCGTCACCTTGCGAGGAAAACCTTAGAATCTGGGGGAAAATAATTCATGAAAATAAATTGCTATTTATTAGCCTACTGAAAAAATTTAACTATGCACACAAAAATGGGCACTTGCTCGGTCTAGAGGTTTGCAAGATCACGCGTGCGGAACGCACGCACATCCCCGTTAAAGGATCTTCAACACGTCCCAAATAAAGACAATGAAATGCACACCCCCCTCTCTCTCGCGCACACACACACACACACACACACACACACACACACACACACACACACTCTCTTCTAGACAGCTCGCCTCCAATAAGAGCCAGTCATTTTGGGTCGTTCCCCAGCAATCTTTCCTCGAGTCGTTCATTTTCCTACTGCTTGGAAAGCCGGGCAACGGCAGGTTCCGTCACTCAGTTGCAAAAATGCAACATTTTGACTGGCAGAAGAGATGCATTCCTCTTTCGTCATTGGACTGAACCCAGACCCATGGAGAGAGAGCGTTACGTCACTAGCATAGTACTCCCATTGTAAGAATGGAATGTGGAAGTTCTTGTTCCATCTCAATTAGGAAGTTCCAATGTTTGGAACTACAGGGGGCAACATCCTGCTTTGTGGCGAGAACAAAGCATGAAACGCTGTCTCTCTCTCTCTCTCTCTCTCTGGTTCTGCCTGAACCACACAAGGAGTGTGTCAGGGCGGAACCGGAAGCACTGAAATCTTTGAACTAATCTTTTTAGTGAACAGGAACGCAATGACATGAGTCACGGAAATGAACGATAGTTCATGCCGGGTGTTCAGACAGGGTGGTCATTCAGGCTTCCAGGGGATGGCAATTAATTGGCACCCAATTGAGATTGGCTTCGGAATTGGATTCATCCACACTCAGTATCCACATGTGACATGCTTCCTGTCTGCAACCATGCCTTGTGTCCCTTTTGTTCATTATTATTTTTAAATCACAAAAATAGACGATCTACAAGCTCACAGCGTGTCACAAAGCTGTGAGTAGCTTGTAGATTGTCTATCTGTGACACCCCCCAAAAAGAATGTCTTCTAGAAAGACGCCTCTGATGAGATGTCCCAATTATCCACGGTCTCCTGCCTATAGACGTAAAGGCTCCAGTGTATGCATGTGTCTGAAAGTTGCACACCCAAGCACAGCTCCATGAATTATTGTTGTTGGATGGGTGGAAATCTGCTTGTTATTGAACAATAAATTCAGTGTGTGAGCATGGGAGAAAAGAGATGTTTTTCGAAAGGCAGCCACGCTTTGTTTGTCCCCGGTGCCTCTTAATGTGGCATAGCAGCCGGCTTAATGGCCAGTTTGAAAATGTCATCCGCAGCAGGCAACATCGCCTTCACACTATTTAAATTTCTTCCGTGCTTGTATTCCCCTGGTCAGGTTTACTACTGTTCATCAGTGGGGGAAGAATAATAATAATAGAATCACATGTAAAAGTGGCTATATCAATGTCTAGAAATAAATAGAGCAACAAAAAGTTAGGAAATGTGTGTTTGGTAGATCATGTCTCTATTGTAACAGTTTTTTGGCAATATTATGTTAGAAGGCCGGTTTGTTTCCCATTAAAATGGTACACCCCATTTCTGAGAAACATGCCTTGGTGGGATGAGAAGCACAGCAGAGCATGTGGGTTGCACCCATGAACAACCGAACGTGACAAATCTTCTCTGCCAATGCCAAACAGCTTAGTCTGCTGTTGCTATTGACTCTTGTTTTGAGCTTTACAACACGCGATGCAAAAGAATGAATAAGTTTTTTTCAAGTTTCAAGTTTCAAACAAAAGTCCTCAATTCAAAATGTTTTGTTATGGCATCAAAATACAATTATTCTGTGGCAAACTTAAAAAAAAAAAAAGTAAAGAAAGAAGAAAGAACCTGTATTCAAATGGATCCAAAGGTATGTCCGATATCTTCGGCCAATGTTTGCATAATAATGTAATATCGGGAAAAAAAATGTATTTTTATTTGGAAAACGTTACGTTTATTAATGCATCCAGAGGGGCATCACAATAAAATTAGCCATAATGTGTTGATTCTAACTTGACTCTGCCAGATGGCGGCAGCAGTGAGTTCCTCCTCACTGCTCTCAGGTCTCACTCCTCTGGTCTCTCTCTGGCAGAGACGATGTACTCCGATCAAATGCTGATCGGAGCGATATGCGGCCGCATGCGGCCGCTAGAGGCGGGATCAACACGAGACTATTTGAAGCGCTGCCACAGTGCACATGTAAACACAACCTAACAGGACTACAACTCAAAATGATTATGGAGATATCAGATTCTTGTCCCGCTACTTCGGGTTAATCGTTTCTGCTTGAGAGAGACCAGATGCAGGCAGGAGGAGAGAACTTGTGAACTCAATACTGCCTCGATCTGGCGGAGTCAGGTTACCATATATTAGTATCGGTTGATATCGGTATCGGAAATTAGGAGTAAGACAATGATTTCGGATACCGGTAAAAAAAAAAGAAGACAATATTGGACATTCCTAGATCCAATGTAGGTCACAAGCTCTTGTTAATACTTAAAGGGCCACTTCACTCCTTTTGCAACCAGATCTTATTGTAATGGTGTTTGGGAGACAAGAAACACTTTCCTGGTGTTTGTATGTGAGTAATACGTGTTTTCAGATAGTTTAGTATTTCAAAGTGCCAGTGATGTCATGGACACTGGTCTCACTTCCTTTCTGGAGTACATGTTGTCTCAGTAAGAAAGCCCTCCCCCTCTCCACAAGGTGGGGTGAGTGCAGCAAAGCATAGTCATTGTATAGTAAACCAGCAGTGAGACCAGTGTCCATGACATCACAGACACTATGAAATACTAAAATATGTAAACCCCAGGAAAGTGTTTCTTGTCTCACAAACATCATTAAAATTAGATCTGTTTGGCCCTTTAACAATGGTCCAATAGTAGCGAAAAGATCTACCCCACAGCGCCATTTGTGATGCACGTCGTTATCTTGTACATGGTCCATTTTCGCTACTTTCACGCGACACAAGGTTTCTGCCCCACCGCAACGATTCAACTTTCAAGAATGGGAGTTAAAATGACCAGGAAATTTCTTTCTCTTGATCTGTCTCTGTCACCTTTTCCATCAATTTCAAACAACCTTTCTCAGTCAGTTGTACTACAGTCCTGACCCCAAAATAACAGACTCTAGCGCGAGTGGCTGACTGTGTGTGTGTGTGTGTGTGTGTGTGTGTGTGCACTTGCGTGAGAGAAAGAGAGAGAGAGAGAGAGAGAGAGGGGTGTGCATTTCGTTGAGTCTTTATTTGCGACGTGTTGAAGATCCTTTGACGGGGGTGTGCGTGCGTTCCGCCGGTTCCTCTCCCCCTCCTGGGTTACACAGCCCTCCGGAAAGGCGTGTGGATCACGGCCCGTGCTCTCGGCACACCCCAATTCAAACCTCAATTTGTGAAAAGTGAACTGTATGAAAAGTATTGATGTACGATGTACTGCATGACTGACGTCCGTGGAAGGTTTAAAGTTTGTTGCTCGGCCTCAGTGCAAACCAGGAGACATTTCTCATTGATTGGTATTAGCCGAGTATAAGGTTGCTGCTGTATAACTTCTGGGTGGAAGAAATACTGAGATTATTATTATTATTTTTAAGTAAAAGTAGCAATACAACAACATAAAAAATACTAAGTAAGTAAATGGCCTGTATTAAAGATCTGAATGTACAAAAGTATTGGCATTAACATACGTGCAGTACTAAAGTAGCCTGCCTTGGCATGGCCACACATTCATCAGGTTCCCAGGCTACAATACAGTAGTACAGAATAAAAGGACTAGATTTGTCCCCCAAAATATGTCAAACTGTTAAAAATAGCACATCTAAAAGCCTCACAGTCACAATGCATTGTGCATGGACGTGCATGCGTAGGTGCAGGCATGTGTCTGTGGCCATTACGTCATCAAGCACAAAACCATGCATTTCCATGGGAATTGTAAGATAGGGTGCATCTCAGCGGGGAGGCAGACGTTAGTCCGACGTGCCAACAGTCCGACATACGTCGCGGTGAAGACTCACCCGTGGCCGGTTAAGACTCACCCGTGGCTCCAACATGCGTGGCCGGTTAAGACACACATGCGTGGCCGATTATGACTCACCCATGGCTTCCACATGTGGTTAGGGTTAGGTTCGGGTTTGGGTAGGACGTCACGACGGATCAAAGATCCATAACACGACCAAGTATTGAAAATTGACATTTCTGTTTTGAAAGTACCATATTTTAATTGATTTGATGTGATCCTATAATTTCTTAAAGTGGCATTCAGATTTCATTTTGTTGAAAAGTGCTGTATATGTTGATGTTGATATTATCACTTTATAAACACTACGTTTATTCCGTTTCATTCACTTTTATTCTCTCTCCAACAGCCAGTTCCCTCCACAATTCACATCTGATGTTCCGGGTTCACTGCACATGCATATACTGTACCTGTGAGTGTGTATTACCGTAAAGGGATACCATAGTGTCGTAAAGTGGAACAAAAGTTAACAATATAGTTGGGAAAGTGGGTCTCAGGTGTGGGGTGTAGGGAGTCATCAGGCCTGCATGCAGTCACTTGTCTGACAGCCTTTTTATACTCTGTGTGTCTGAAGTCAGCTCTTTCCCAGAAGTAGCCAATATATTTCCCCCCGCAGGCCGCTATACAGTCACCTTACAGTTGGTTTAGGTTCCTCCCCGAGATAACCAGAGAAAATCCATATCTCCACGCGCCCGTCCCAAGACTGGTATATTCCCCCGACCAGCCACACGTTTTTAAAGCACTGCATGCGTTGGCCTCGCAGCAAAAACACTCCACTCTCCCTCACGAGGCCACTTCTTTGAGTTACTTGAAAAAAATAATGAAAAAGACGGGGGAAAAAGTAATTAAATAAACAAAGAGATCAATTTGTTTACGTTTGGGATTCAAGCAGTGTTGTATCTAAGGCGAGAGAGAGAGAGCGACCACCACCTCATTGCTTGTTGTTAATTGCCTGCTGATGACTGATAGTTACTTAAGCCACGGGAGATTAAAAAAAGTCTGTTTGAACGATGAACAGTGTTGTCGCTTGAATAAACAAGTTAGGAAAGTGATAATATCCTTGTCCTGTTTAATTACACTGGTGGCAGGTGAGCGCTCGGCGGAGGAAGAGGCTGATTTACGTATACTGTTAAGAGAGGTGAAAATGGCAGATCTACAAGCTCATGAGCACAACCCATCGCTAATACTCGCTATGCAATGTTGTAAGTTTGTAGATCTGCTGTTTTGAGGTATGCGGCTCTTTCATAACACAGCGACAACGTACTGTGCCATTATAAAACGTATTTGACAGTCCGGGGAATTGTTTCTGTGCGGTTAGGGCTGTCAGGATTACAAATTTACGTCGACGATTAATTGTCTTACAAATAATTGCGATTAATGATTTAATTGTGTTTTTGGCGTTGAACATTGAAAAAAATAACCCAGATTGTCTCTCGTAATCAAAATTGCACAGGGCAACCTCACATACTGCGAGGTTTTCAGCACACACACACACACACACACGTAGAGTTGTTCCGATCAGAAAAGCTGCTGGCGAGTATATGCCAGTCTATGCTTGCCAATATCGTGTATATGTATATGTGAGCTTTCCACTACGACAGAGACGATATATTTTAGGAAGCACTTCGCCCATTTTCGACGTTATCTTCATCTAATCGCTCCTCCGTAATGGTGCCATTATCAGATGGCACCATTCCTGCCTCCTCACTGTGTCTGGTCGGTGAGCTGTGGACAGAAACCATGCCGGTACCAATGACATCATCATCCATGGTGACAAAGTGCAGCCCAGCTCTCTCTTTACTGGAAAGCGAACACACTGAAATAGAAATCAAAACCGCCTGCCGATAATGTCAAAATGTGGAATGTCCTGACACCTTCCATTAGAGCAGTGGTATTTAACCGTTTTTCATGTCAAAGTTCATTATTTTGAGGCATGGACCACCATTTGTTGACATTTAGCCTCTCGGACCAAAAGCAAAATAATATTTTGTTATTGTTGTATAAGATTTTGGCCACAATTCCATGCTGTATTGGTGTTGGTACCATATAGGAGAGATAACAGGCAAACGTTGATCAAAATTATAATTCTTCTACATTTTCTAATTGTGTAGACTTAATGTAGAATTGATGCAGATGTTTAACAACAATTCAACTCTTGAGAGCGTGAAATACTACATACATACTACACTCTCAATAGTTAAAGATCTAATTAGGGTCCATCATTTAGCTGGAATCCGCTCAAGGACCACTGGTGGTCCCTGGACCACTGGTTTAAAACCATTGCATTACAGGGTGATTGTGCGAATCACTGGTTTCTTTCAAAACTGGCCTAAAAAAGTCAATACATAATAAAAAATAAACAGGTGCTGCCCATCTGATCAACCGGAGGCGAGTCTACACTCACACACAACACACAGACCGAGAAATACCAAGTCAAACTGCATTTGTACTACATTTATACTACATTTTCTTTTGGCTTGAAGCGAGCCCGCGTTGTGTCCTAAGGTACAATATTTTCGAGTTTATTTGGTGGTAAATTTAAAAGAAATAAATAAAAAAATATATATACTTATCAGCTTCAACTGTATGATCAGTTCTTGGTATATAATCACTTCCAATTGTATTTAAAATTGGTATCCTGACATGAGAATGCATGTTTACTCAAGAGACTCCTGTTTAATACTGAACAACTATAGCAATGATTGCTACCACAATATAGAGATATTTAACACGAATGGGGTGAGAGGGCACTTACACAATTTACTATTATCCAAAACAACAGCAGTGAACTTGTGAAGGAAATGGAAAGTGCATGACTGCATCTCATGAATGGCTGAGCACATTTCTCACTCATGCATGCACACACACACGCTACACAGTACACACTACAATAAACCCCACTGTCTGTGCCACTCGCTCCAGACCTGATCAAATACTTAAAGGCTTGACAAAAATAAATGTGATAAAATAAAGAAATGACTGCCGCTCACACTGTGCAACTGTGCCACTGACACAAAGAAACCGTTTTATTCCTGAGTGGAAAAATGACCAGTGGTGGTGGTGGAGCATGATGAGTCAATTTCCCCCCGGTCAGACGCGAGTTCATTTGCAGCGTGCAGGAGAACTTTGTAATTTTGATTCAAATTGACAATTTAAGTCTGTCAATTATACCATGGAGGAACATCTGTGAACTTTTTTCTTCTTTCCCTTTGCTCTTCCTCGTGGACCTACTTGCGGATTACACCAGTGTCAGCCTACTTTATGTGGATTATGCGGCCGTCACACACTGACATTTGGCTCGTAATCCCATGTACAACACACTGATGTGATTTTTTTTCTCGCCTCACATAGCCAGCCTCCATCTGCCTTTGCAATGCATATTGCCCCAGGCAGATTAACTCTCAATATTGTGGCAGGACTTCACGGCCGAAATGGTGACGGCCAACCAGATTTGTCTGGAACCAGGCTATAACCAATCAGGGCCCAGTATTCAAATATGGGGCGGGACATTGTGGAATAAAATACAATTCTGAGAGGGACGCGTTGTGAGCTTGTAGATCTGCTTGTAGATCTGCAATTTTTTGTCTTTTAGTTCTACTAGATCTTTTCTCCACTATGTCCCTCCCTAACATTTTAGTCTAGTTTGTATTTGTCGACAATACCGTCAACATGTTTAGTCTTAGTTTTAAGCACAGTTTTTATTTACTTTTTATCTAGTTTTTGTCAGTGAAAAAAGGTAGTCAACAAACATTTTACACTATATTGTAGTTCTTCCGATCACGATGACCCCATCATCAGGTGAATCAGGTTCACTTTACAAGGTGGTTTCCCTGCCAGCTGCTAGTGCAATTCACTGGAGGTTTTATGACTGTTCCAGCGTCTGGCACTCAGCTTTTTTTTCTTTTCTTTTTTTTTTTACTTATTGGAGTTGAGACGGGGAGATTCGGATATGTTGACACGTCTTTTGTTTGACTTTGGTTTGTTTTATGCTTCAGCATTCATTCATTCAACAGAATACCTGGCCTTAATCGTTTGGAAAATATGTCAATGGGTCTTACAGCACCTTTGAGATATACAGCAGTAACAGCACTTTTTTTGTCTACCTACAGTTCACCTATATGACCAATATACCCCAAATAGGGGCACGTGATTCATTTCGGGGTGTAATAGTGAATATGAATGTCACATATTATGTTATGAATCCATTTTAACTATGCCAACACTTTACATAAAAACACACACACACACACACACACACACACACACACACACACACACACACACACACACACACACACACACACACACACACACACACACACACACACACACACACACACACACACACACACACACACACACACACACACACACACAACAAAAGTGGCTGGTTGGCTAGAGACGCATGCGGCAGCCAATGAGAATTACAGCTTGCTAGTACGGCCACTACGGCAGCCAATGAGAGAGATAGCTTGCTAGTCCAGAAAGGCAAAGCGATCGTTCATAAAACAGCTCCGCTGTGCTTCACACAGCAGCTGGTAAAAAAAATCATGCCCACGGACGGCAGTTTATAATAAGCAGACTTGGCAACACTGCATGTTACTTGTACATGAGACAGTGATTCTATACTGTATCTGTCTGTTATACAAGTGATGCTCAACTTGCAGGTGAGACTGTGACATTCTGCCTCAGACGGAGTGGAGGCATTGTGTTTCAGAGTTGTCTCACTTGTCTGTACGTACGAACAGTACATCTGTGCCTCGCGGGAAGAAAAATATAAAATAACGGGTTTTTTTTATCAAGCAAAATAAGTGCAATGTCAGCATGTACAGTAAGTACATTGGTTAACTGTTACAACCCACACAGAACATCTTGACTGTCTAACGCGATGAGATGAGTGGATCCAGGGTGCAGCGAGACCTAGCTAGAATAAGGATGGAAAAGAGGAGCAGTGTGGGTGGGAGAGAGAGAGAGAGAGAGAGAGAGAGAGAGAGAGAGAGAGAGAGAGAGAGAGAGAGAGAGAGAGGAAGTAGAGTTGTGTCCTGTCCTATGGGGGGCTAAAAGAGGCGTGGAGGACGATGATCACGGTCAAAGACGAGGGTATAGGATGATGGATGGGAGCCCTCAACCAGACTCCACCGTGTGAGGGAACCCGGGGAGCAGAGACACCCTCTCGTCTCCGGTGGAGCGTGGAGAGGCACCGTGCAGCAGAATTCAGGAGAGGGCGTGGCGGCCTGGACGCGTGTATACACTAGTACACTATACAGTATGAGGCCCTGCTCCACTGGATAGGAGAGTGGCTCTACTGTACGTTCCTGTGGACTCTGAGAAGGACAACGGCTGCTTGGAAGTTATTCATGTCCTGTGGACACAGTGTAGTGGAGGTGGATGATAGGGGGGGGGGATTCCCTTTGGAAGACTTTTGACAATATGTATATTGATAATATGTAATGTTTGACTATAATGGCATGCCCAAAATAAGAACACCTGGTTTGAAAGTGGTTAAACAGGCATGAAACTCTAAGCAAATTGTGTAAATGGTTTGCATTTCAGGTAAAAACAACAACACAGCTGCAGGTAATCAAATTAATGATGGATTGTGTTTCATTTACTGCTCTATAGAACTCTATACATATATAACCATGTGTTGTTCTTGCTTACTGTAAATCGCTCTGGATTAAGAGCCTAAATTGTAATTGTAATTGTATACTGTTAGTGTTTTGCAATAAAATTATCCACACTTTTCCTGGGCTGTGTGTGCTCCAGTTCCTGTTGATTTCATTGGATATCATTGGTCATCTGACCAGTTTCATTGGATCAAATCGACAGGAACTGGAGCACACACAGCCCAGGAAAAGTGTGGCTAACCCGAGGAATACACATTTTTGCTTTGCATTGATCAGCCACCGTGTAGTTTGATGACTGAGGCAATTACGCATTAAGCACAATGACATAAAAAGGCAGATTAGGACATACATTTTTCTATTGTCAGAGTGGTGGATGGTCTCCACATTGTACATTTCATGGTTATACCAGTTCACGACTGCAAATGCAGCGTTCATTTGTAACCATGAGAGATTCAGACATCTTCATCTCTTCTAATTAGTAGCTTAGATTTTATACTTTGAATATGGAATGTGTTCCACCTAGGGGCCACAAGCTCCCCAGTGGGGGCGGATTTGGCCCACAGGCCAATATAACTGTACAGTAGTGGAAAGTACAATCACTTACTGTTTATTCACTTAATGTTTAGGTATTTGTACTTTACTTGGGTATTTCCAATTTCCAAAACATTTAATTCTACTCAACTGCATCTCCGATCCCCATATTGCACTTTACTCCACTATTTGAAAACATTAGTTACTAGCAGTGGTGGAAAGTAACTAAGTACTGTACTTAAGTACAATTGTGAGGTATTCAGACTCCTTACAGGTCTGTAACGCAAATGTGTACAAATGGGACCACATTTGTTTGCACACTCAAAGTTAAATAAATACTGAGAATTGTACTGTGTTGATGGGGGGTCCCACAATAGGTTTATTGAGTGGATTTTTTTTTTTTTAATTGCATTTCAAGGACCCCTCCATTTTGACATGGATTAGACCACGGACACCAATTTCACAATTGTGTTTGTCTCTTTGTCTTTTTTCATGGAACACCAATCCCCACACATAATCCTCACATGGAACACCAATCCACACACATAATCCTCAGTGGTAATTTAACTCTGAGGGCTGTATTTTGCGTGTCTTAAGTACCAGGTCTTATTCCCTAACTCGAGTAAACTAAAGACCTGGAGGCTAGATCAATGCCATTTGGCTATTCTGAGTGGCCAAAGAGCATTGATCACGCCTCCAGGTCTTTAGTTTACTCAAGTTAGGGAATAAGACCTGGTACTTAAGACACTCAAAATACAGCCCTGAGAGTGTACAAATTGAACCATGTGATTTTGTTCCATTTTTTGTACACTATCAGGGTCCCCATTTGTACCCCTGGTGGGCCCCGGAACCCTAGGTTGAGAACCACTGATTTCTACAATTCACCCCCCAGGGCAAAACCCTAGTGGGTTCACCTCCCCAGGCAAGGCCATGAAGGATGGGTCTCTGCCTTGCAGACGACATGGATGACAGAATGACTCGGCCATTTATCTTTGGTTGCCACACTGTGAATTAACCGCAAGACATTTGTCATTGTGATCTTTTTGCGGGGAAAGAGAGACACATACAGTATTTATTGATCCTTGTCGAGATGAGAGAATAGAGAAAACACAAAAGCAGACAGACAGACAGACAGACGTCATTGTGCTCAAGGAGGCTATATCTTCGTTATAGCCATGGAGGTTGTTTTTGAGGGACTGCCTAGCTTACAGTACATTATTTCCTCATAATGAGCATTGGGCCAGTGGTGGAAGAAGTAATTATTTTTACTTACATAAAAGTAGCAGTAGCAATAGGCCTACCACAATGTAGAAATACTCTTGTTACCTTACCTATATATATCTTTTTTTTTTAATAAATAAGAATCATAATCATAATCATAAATAGCAGTTTGTTCAATAAATATATAATCAAATACAGTATATATCTCTCACACACACACACACACACACACACACACACACACACAGTCACACACCCTCACGGCTATCATGATTGGTAGACAGGTGCTGAAGAGGGGTTGGAAAGCGTCAGGGAGTCCCTTTCTCTTTTATTTTTCCTTGGATACAGTGTAAATTAATATTACCCAGGTTCTTAATTTTTATTATTTATTTTTAATTGTATGGTATTGTATTGTATTGTCTGTATTATCTTTTCTGTAAAGGTTTCTTAGTGTAATGTATTTATTATTTTCTTGTCTAGTTTTGTCTCATTTGTTGTCTTAATTCTTTGTTATTTGTTATTTTATGTACATTCTCAGTTGTTCCCTTGTGACTAAACTGAAAAAGCAATAGAAATTTGAATCATAAAAAAGGGAAATAACTGAACTACTGGTCATGCAATAGTAGGCCTACACAAATAAACTGGAGCAAACATTCGACACAAAGCACATGGGCAGTGCAGTGAGTCAATAATGGGTGATGGCAGGGGAGCGCAACTGCCACTCAACAATAGAGGGGGCTGAAAAATCCGTCCCCGTTTTGGGGGGTCAAACCCCCCAAAACGTGGGGTTATGGTTAGGATTTTGGGGTCGGACTACAGAGAGGAAATGCACATACAAAACTGCGTTTTGGCAGTTTATATTATTATGAATTACCCGCCTGTGATTTCTCCTCCTCCCATGTGTCTCAAAATGTAAAAGTTTAACTATCATCAGCAGCGCATGGAAAAAACTCACTGTATGACCAACTATATAGCCTAGATATAACCCATTTATCAATGGTGTTGGTTAGACCACTGGTTCTGGTCTACCGGCTATCCGATGGACTCCACAAAGGGCTCAGTGTGGAATGCCTATGGCAAATTTGAAGTCGGCGGGGAAAATGGTTCTCGAGTTATGTGGATTACAGACATACACACACATTCAGCACATTTACAGTAGGATTAGACTTGGTTCATGGGAGAGCCGGTGGGAAGGCAATCCGCTAACGTTTTAATCGTATTGCCGTTTCAATCCACACATAGCTGGTGTGGTGGGTGACAGAATACTTTTTGGCTTATAGCGGTCCAGACCTATAGTAATTTAAATCTTCAAAGTAACTAGTAAATAGAGTTTTCAAGTAATTGTAGTGTAGTAAAAAGTAAATATTTGTCTCTGAGATGTAGTGGAGATATAAAGTATTGAAACAATAGAAACACTAATGAGCCTTGAAATTGTATACAGTTGTGCCTTGAAAGTACAGTTATTTTGTCTGTTTTCTCTTCCAAAAGTTCTGTTAAATCTAACCGTTCATTAAAAATACAGCTCACTTGCAGTCTCACCAAAGCTCTTCTATATTATCTACCCAGCTATCTCTTTGCCAAATGGAAATCTTTTCATACACATCCTATTAGTACCAAAACAAAACTGCTTCACAACAACATAACAAAGTTGGTGTAAAGACATCGGCTGCATAACATAGCTTGCAGCTTAAAATGGGAAAGCAAAAACACACACCACATCGGGGGTCTAGACACGTATAGCGATGAAGTCTTAGACAAAAGAAAAACAGAAGAAAAAATAAAGTATACAGCAGAATCACTCCACCGAGTTGTCAAGTTTTGTGAGGCTGACAGCCTATAATTAGAAGGCTGCATAGAAGCATCTCTATCAGCCTCAGGGTCATTATATTTCAGGATGTGTTGAATGAGAAAGCTATATTCAGACTCAACGTTCACTCATTTATTCAACCTTCACCTTGCATTCAAACAACAACAACACTATAATGAATACAATACGAGCAAAGGGCTTCATTTTCAAAGTCTATTTTCAATAGTGAGCATTGACATGTGGACATCCAAATCTAATCGCAATGACTGCATCTAGTTCGCACAACGTAAGCACAGCTTAGATCAGCCACCAACAGCTTAACATTTGTAAATGAGCAGCGGACATCAATGGAAGATCAAAATACTGTACTTGATCGCCATGTCTACTGTATATACACATGACGATGTCAAACAAAAGTCTTTGTTCACCAGGTACATTTGATGTGAATTATCTTCTGAGGATGTTTCAAGAAACGTGGCATCAAAGCATTAAAAGCAGAATGCCATTAATGAAAAAAATAGAATGATTGACAGCAGAAATGTTGATCAGCATTTATTATTGTGAGATATTGTGCTCTCAGTGGAGTCACACACGCCAGTGATTGCCTGGCACACAAAAGCCTTTTCCAATTTCCCCATTCCCTGCTGATAAGAGCTTAAGCCAAATGAAGAGGAGTGGCATGTGAGAAATGTCTAATGGGAGTCTCTCTCTCTCTCTTCTCTGGGTGTAAATAAACCTCCAGGGTTGATTTTCCCATGGCTCCACTGAGTCATTCAGCGCCAGACGCAAATCCATACACGTGACAGATGAAGAAATAATGATTAGGATTGATGCCTCTGTACCTGTATGAAACCACATGAACCCTAGAGCCTTAATTCCCTTGTTCTGGGCAGAATAGAACATGTGTCACATGTGCTCTCTTTCTTTCTTTCTTTCTTTCTCTCTTTCTTTCTTTCTTTCTTTCTTTCTTTCTTTCTTTCTTTCTTTCGTATACTGTAGTGTAGCCTGTAGGGCATCATTTAGGTGGTCCCCAGCTAAATGATGGAAGAGTTTGGTAATCAAATGGACCCTTTTACTCTTGAGAGCGTAAAATGAAACCAAATGGACCAATACGGACCCATTTGGTTTCATTTTACGCTCTCAAGAGTTACATTATTGTTCATTTTTTGATTGTTCATCAAAACAATATTTACTTTTGAGAGACTAAACCTCGTGGTTCAAATGCAGAATAAATAGTGGGCCCTGGTATCAAAATGGTTGAAAACCACTGCTGTAGGGTTTAAGTGACTAAAAACAGTGGTTCTCAAAGTGTGGTCCGGCCCCTCGTGGGGGTTTCATGGGGTCCCCAGCCAAATTACTTTAATTTGAAAATTGACGATCTGCGACACATTGTTATCTTGGAAATCTTGGAAATAAATAAATATAAACTAGAAATGCACTCTCTCAATATGCCAACTTGCACCTTGCACACAAGTATGGCCTACGTGTGCGCAAGCAGAGCACGCCATGAAGTACGCTCACCACTGCTGGTATGACTGCTGCTCGGAGTCCTAAAGTTATCTGCTGCTGTCTGGGTACGACTGCTGATCCGAGTCCCTATAGAGCTCTCTGTCTGGGTACGACTACTGGTCTTGAGTCCTAGAGCTCTCTGCTAATCTAAATCCTTTAGATCCGTTATTGACCTTATACCAACCTTGAAATGTACTTTAGTAATGTCATCAAGAACAGTGGTCCCTTATTGGCCAGTGTAAACGACATTATACGCAGCCGATCGCAGTACTTGCACGCTCTGCTTGTGCAAGTAATGATATCACAAATCTTGTATGGCCCGGGGTCTCTGGCACAACAACGTTTCTGATTCGAGTCTGTGGCCAAGTACAGTACAGTGATTGGGGGTAATTTAAGAACCACTGCTTAAAATCAGTGAACTAAATGAGCCCTGTTCTGAAAATGATTTCACTGCACACACTGCCAAACAGATAGAGAGGAAGAAACTGAGAAGCGTTGACAGCTAGCTCTCATCACATTCAACTATTCATCATAACCGAATCGATATATAAAATATTATTACACTGCTTATGATATGCGAAACTTAAAACGGCGTCTACAGTTGTGTCTGTGAAGTAAGCTTTGTGAGAATGGGCCTATCCAATGTCGCTCCTCTCAATCTGTATTGATTACCTCGGTTGAGGCGATGTCCTGCCATCAAAAACAAATTGTGACGATGGATACATTGCGTTTATAGAGGCAGCGGGTTTAGCTGCAGAGGGATTCAGTGTTGCAGATTTGATTTCCTTGGTGGGATGAGTGCTTGAAATGTTTCTGTGCCTCTCATTCTTTATATATAAATGTATTCTTTACTCGGAATTTAGATCATAATCTCAGGCAACAGTAACCAAAGCTTAAGACCTGACATGACATCTATAAAACAGAATACCAATACAATAGCATATATACTGCCTGGAAGTTTGCACTGATTATTATACGATGATGCATTTTGGTTCACGTTCCTATCGACAAAAAAGGTTCACTTTATTGTTAAATAGTAATTAATTAATGAATTCATTCATTCATTCATTCATTCTATTTCCCTTTCACCCGCTCTTTCAAGCTCTTTCTAAGCCTGTTCCTTTGATTTAAATGACAAAATTCAAACTGTAAAAATCACTTCCATTTCTTTAAATGCAGCCTCATTTAAAGAAATGGAAGTGATTGATGTACTTTCTGATACATTTTATCTGAGCTGACAGATGGATGCCAGACCCTGAAAAACATGATTTTACTTCTGTTGAGGGGCTAACCAAACCGTGGACTTTTGGGCAACATATGCAGTCTGTCCATCATGTTTATCATTGCAATAAAAAAGCATTGGACCTGTGCATTAGTGAGCACAGCAGACGCCAGGAGCGTTCATCACATTTATTAGCATAGGGGTGAGAGAGTTTGGCTTTCAGGGGCTGCTACTTGAATTTGTTGAATTTTGCAGCTTTTTGGCTTAAAATAGTTCCAGTTCATTGGAGGGCCACAGAGAACTACTTACTGTGCGAATTCTGTGAAAATAAACTTTTTGCAACCCTGGGTATAAAACTGACCAACCAGCTTAGTGGCCTTACTTGAGGTTGAGTGTCCACCCAGTAAAGTTCAATCCCTAGCTGAATCATATCAAAGACTATCATGTTCCTACAGTATGTGACTTAAATATAACTCATACGTTTAACTTTCACAATATGTTTTCGACATCCTCCTACTCCTTTTCGAACATGTATTTGTAGTACTGTGTTGTTGAATGCGGGGCTTGTTGATTGTACAGATTTTCATTTTTATGTTTGACATAAAGTGATTCATTATCATGAGGTAAACCTCATTTTCTTCTCTATCACTAAATGACTGCTCATAAAAAAAGGAAAACAAAAAATAAAGTACCGGTAGTTTATTCCTAAATAGCCTAATATAATTTTGGGGTACATGGCACCCTGCCATAGGGGATCCATTTGAACCCCTGGTGGTCCCTGGAGCAAATAAACTGTGCTCTAGGGTCTTTGTGTGCGTTTGTCCGGGGTGAGCTCACAATCTGCTGGGCCGATTAGTGTACTCTGTGACTATAGGCCATGGAACGTACGAAATGTACAGAATATGCTACGTTTAAAATGTTTGATAAGATCTCCTCTCTTTATTGTTTCAGTGGTTTCACTTTTTGCTTTCCTGGCGAGCCCAGGGCATTATTATTTGTATTGGAATTATTTGTATTATGTTTTTTTGATGGTTTGTTTTTTTGTTTTGTTATTTTTAGTCTTCTAATGTTTAGTTTACTTGTGGCTAACAGTTCGCACTTGATGTTGTGTGGCCGTTCCGACTCATCCAGATCTTGTGTTTTGTTTAGTTTTCCAACAGTTGTTGCTGGTAGCCTACTCATGGCTGCCAGTTCCCACCTGACGTCCCGCGAGAGTTCCGACTGCTCCAGACCATACTGAAGAACCGCTAGCTTGCATAGCATCTTCATACTGGGACGCAAGTCCAAGATGTACAAGACATTGGCGTGTGTGCATCTTCCATTGCATCCTTCGAAGAGGATGACACGATCGCCCACCACGCTACAGCACATACTGTCTTGCATGCACAGACCTTTCCCTGTGGGCTCGACCTTCCTCCAGGAGAAGGACTCTGGGTTGAACCTCCACAGATCGCTGAAGGACTGTTGCTGAACGAGGTTGTGGCCACCAAATATGTACAGCTCTCCCCCGAAGGCAAACGCTGAATGACCCCAGCGTCGTTCCGGAAGCCGAATGGTCGAAGGTGCACTCAGCCAGAAGTCAGTCTCTGTGTCAAACACCCTGATGTTGTTGTTCTCATACTGGCCACCAAACACAAATATCTTCGTCCCGATGACATTGGCAGAGTGACAGGATGAGGCGGGTGGCGGGGTGCCTACGGTGTTAATCAGCGACCAGGTCATCGTGATGGTGTCAAACTTGTAGATGTCATTAGTGCATTCTAATAGCTTGTTGTAACCTCCATATATGTACATGACCTTCCCCAAGACACAAGCCGAGTGGTGATACCTCGCCTCCGGGACAGTCCCAGACACCTGGGACGTCAACCACCTGTGGGCGTGAACGTCAAATGTGTAAAGAAGGTCACAGTACTCCCCAGAGTACCGAATACCCCCCCAGATGTAGACAATATGCTCCATGAGCACGGCTGTGTGGCCATTACGAGTGGAGGGGACCTTGAGGGAGCGTTTTATTCCACTTGCCACCGGAGGCAGCTTGGTCCAGTGCAACGACACCGTGTTGAAGACCTGCACACCAATCTGATCCCTGTGTTTCAACTGGTATCCCCCAAACGAGTACACTTTGTCCCCCACTGTCACAGCGGCACCACAGTCCCCCTCCGGTCCTCCTTCCAGGTGCACCGTCCAGCACAACATCGTGGATCCTAACAGATTTCTCCCTAGTCTTGCTCTGTAAAAGGACGGAGGTCGGAACAAAAGATGGGTTTGGTTGCCCAATCGAGGAAGCCGACGAGACCTGTCAATATGGGAATGGGAATCCCTGTGCTGCACAGCACGCAGTCTGACTTCTGAGGTCAGGTGGTATGATCAATAGGAATGGTTGTCTAGAGTTGCAGAATGACATCGTTTATTTGACAATTCATTTTATAGAACATGGCTGTGTTGACGACATTGTAGTGTTGTTTAGCGATGATGTCATTACGTAGAATACACAATGACATCACTCAAACTGACAGGCTATCTCAGCAGAAACAATAGGATTTGAAACGTGCCACATAAGCACTTACTGGCCACTTTATTGAGTGTGCTTCTCCAACTCCATGTTAAAACATTCTTAATCACCAATTGCAATGCCTCGATGTCAATGCATTTAAGCCTACAGGCTTACATGCATAAGGAAGAAAAGTGATTTAATTGACTTGGACATGGCTGTTTGTGCCAAACAGGCTGCTGAGGATTTCAGCAACCGCTGATATACTGGGATTTCCTTGCACAACCATATCTAGGGTTTAGAGAATGGTACAAAAAAAGAAAATCAATTCCAGTAAATGGAAGTTCTGTGGGTGAAAACGCCCCAGAGGAGAATGGAGAGACTGGTTTGTGCCAACATAAAGCCATAATCACTTGTTACGAACGAGGTATGCAGAAGAGCATCTCTGAAAGCAACACACATTAAACCTTGAGGCAGATGGGATACAGCAGCAGAAGACTACACCAGGGGTCACTGCTGTCAGCTAAGAACAGGAAACTGAGGCTACAATTCGCACAGGCTCACAAAAACTTTCTCTGGTCTAATGAGTCTCGGTTATTGCTGTGCCTTTTGGATGGTAGGGTCATAACCCTTCCCAATACAACATACTGTGAGCTTACATGCCAATTTTTGCAGTGTTGGATTTTTTTAAAATATATAATTGAACATAAGGGTAGTGGCTCAGAGCGGCGCACTTGCCACTTGACGAGGCTCTTAGATTGAAAGCCGTTTCAGGAAGTAAAAATCTGCTTTTCCCACGATTGTCATTGAATCCACCCAAAAAATACTTTTGATATCGTTTAAAGAAAGGAGCCGCAAATTAAGCTTGTTTTTGGTCTAAAAAGAAGTATCGTTTACGTATGTTTACGTTCTAAAGGTCTGCGTCCCCATAGACAGAATAAGACCAGCAGATTTCTGTTTTTTTTACCGTGTTATCAAATCAAATCAAATTAAATCAACCTTTATTTATATAGCACGTTATAACACAACCGAAGTTGACCAAAGTGCTTCACAACAAAAAGATAAAAGTTCAAAACAGAATACATCAAGCATAAAAACATAGCATATGGGCGCATACAGAACGCTAATATCAACTGAAATCAATTGATATTATACAAGGCGTCCAAAGGTGATCTCCGCACCGAGCGCCATTAGAAAACCGGCGTCAAAGGTGATGTCGGCGATAAATTAGTTATGTTAGTGAATATGTGTAATGTTGTCCTATCTGTATGGCAGAGTGTTTAATACAATGTAACTAGGGCTGTCAAATGATTAAGATTAATCACAGCTTAAAGATTTATTAATAATAGTAATCACCATTCAAACTATGTCCAAAATATGCCATGTTTTCCTGTATATTGTTGTGGAAATGGAAAGTTAAATGACAGAACGTGGATATACATTTGTTTTAACATACCTATGTAGTATTCTGTTAATTTATTATAACAAATCCAGTGTGGTAGGATGATAGGATAATAGGATAGTGTAATTCTTCTTATTATTAACACATAAAACCACAAGAGGAACAGAACAGAACTTGAACTGTTTGCATGAGGGTTTGGAACAGTACTCAACTGAATAGTCTCTGAATCTAGCCTACACTGTGGTTCATCCATATACACTTTTCAGTTTACAGAACTTAAATAATAAACTACATGCCCTCAGGCAAAGACAAAAACATGAGGAGCTCCAGTTATTTTTTGACGCAGAGCATCAATATAAATAAGATTAAGGCAAACAGTATTTCTGTAACAGACCAGGTTGTATCAAACCAAAAGAACATGGCCAACCCAACATAGTGAGATGAGTTCTCATCGGCCATACCCTACCATAACTGGGTCGGCATGTTTCAATTGTTATACAGAGTGAGTGAGAGAGCACACAGAGCTACAATGTTATTATCAATATTATTATCAACTGCCAACTTGGCTAAATCTAATAGTTTACATCAATCATTGCCTCTCAACCCCATATGCGTAATGCGCGTCACGGATTGTGTCCAAAAGAATAGACATACAAACCACCAATGCACGGCTCATGGTGTGTCGACAGTTTACAGATCTGTTATTTTGGACACATGTATACTGTAATGTAATGTTCAATGCAACACGTGACGACGGCTACAATACTAAGCATTTTGGAAACAAACAGTGGACTGTAACATTGCGTGGTCATCATGTAACTTGCTTGTAGCTTAAGTTACATGCACTGTATGCAGTGAACATTAACGTTTAGGTTATATGGAGCGTTTACGTTGATTGATTCGGTCAGGGAGGACATTAGGTTATTAATCACCGCAATCAGCTGGGTTTAACGAGACAGCAGAGCAACATGAAACCCTGACGTGTCCAAAACGAGCTACTGTGCGATGATCTTATAAAACATGTTTGCATATGGCATGTTAATTGAAGTTATATAGCTAACTAGAACTGCACTCTGTCGAGTGCATACTTGCTTGTTGCACACTAGTAGGCCACTAGTGCGCAAGCAGAGCGCGCAAGTACTTTCGACCGCTGTAAACTGTCAAATCTCAGTATCTCTGTGAAGAGCTAGTCATACATATACACACCACGTACTCTGGTTCCAGCAGATCAGGCACAATTTGCTATTTTATTTTACTGATTATGTATATAGTATACGTATGACTAGCTCTAAATGATGACGTAAGACATACGTATACATATACATATGCAGCGATAGTGGGCAATAGCCATGCAGCGATAGCAACAAGTTAGCAAGTAGCAACAACAACAACCACCACCACCAGAGCAGCAGCATGAAACAGTCAGTGCCGTGCGCTGTGCTACCCCCTCCACTCCTCATCCTCCTCCTCCTCCAGACAGTCACGTTGCGTTAAATATTTTAACGTAATTGATTAACACAATTGATTAACGTGCTAATATTTATAGGAACTTTTAAACAATGTTGTTTCTGATCGATCTGCATATGAAGTTATGAACACATATTTTGACATGAAGGTCAAAATGCAATATCTCCCCTGAGCAAGCAGGCAGGCTTTATTAGATCCGTGGTAAATAATTGCAGCATTTGGACAGGAGACCCATGTTTCCAGGCTAGAACAGATATGTTACAGAGTGCAGCTTGAATTGAACCTCTGCATACTTCAACTGTCATGTTATTTCATTAATCTATTTTGGCCCAGACTCAGCGTTGAGTCTTTGCCAAAATTACCAGCCAAGATCATGATTTGACATGGCTTTAGGCCTCCTGAAATAAAGGTTTTGACGAGAACGAGGGACCTGTTCATCGCTGTATCTAACTGCAAGCGCTTGAAGCTAACACTAAAGGGTTTGACTGCAGTGAACACGGTATTTTCAATGAGTAATCTTCAGAAATCTAAAGTCTTAAAGTCCCATCAGCAGTGTTGTGTGTCGAGGCACACTTGTGTGCCATGACATATACAGGTATACCTCGCCCTTTAGGGCGTCTTACTGGTTAGTTTTAAATGATTATTGCATTGCACAACAAGACTGCGTTTAATTTTTGCATGGCTATCCAGCCTTCATCAGTTCATTCATTCAGACACTGATGAAAACGAAAAATAGTATAATAAAATTATAGTAATTCAATTTTCCCAATGTGAAGGACCAGGGCGAGCGCGTGACTGTGTGTGTGCGTGTGTGTGTGTGTGTGTGTGTGTGTGTGTGTGTGTGTGTGTACCTGCATGGCATTGAGAAAGCAGGATGCTGAAGATGGAGCTGCCAGGCGAGAGGAGAAGGGTGAGAGACGGCATGCATGCAGGTGGCTGGAGTGACTGGGCAAGATCCAGAGAACAGCAGATGGGAACAGATGATCCGCTGTGGCCAGTCATGATGGAAATTAGCTGGAAGAAGAAGAAGAAGAAGAAGGAGAATTATTTTTATACATTAACTCTTGGAAAGTAGTTAAACCATGCAAGGGCTTTTTCCGTATACGTATTTGAGCATTTTCATTTCCGCTTTACCGGCATGGAGACCACCATTGTAAAAGTCGGGAGCGATGCGATAGTAGTTTCAGAGATATGAGGCATTGAACATCCTACTTTGAACGGAGGTCTATGCGAGCTGTGTGCAAAAATCCTGGTGCTGGTGCTGACGGAGGCGTTGCCTAGCAACCGGGCCAAAAATTATTATGGCAAATAAGTAATTTTCAGCAAAAGCCAAAGGTATTCATTTGTAGTCCCTGTGTGTCTCTATACCCTCTAAGCTGTTTTTTTATTTCACGTTCCCATCTGCTACAGAGGCTGAGAAATAATCTTTGAAGTCAACGTTACAAATTCTGCAAAGTCCTTTCTTTTTTTTCTCTCCAGAAAACACTTCAGGATTTATAGGCCTCGGGTCTAAATAAGTTGCAAAAAAGCATGGAATTCAACATGACAACCATAAAGTCCCAAAGTGGTCTCTCAGCTCATTGCTAGAGAATGAACAGCGAGCAGCTCTAATCAAACACCCACCACAGCAGGCACAGTACCGGAACCTGTACCTTTATTCCAAGCAGCACATAATGTTCTATAGACAGCTGATCTGACAGTCGATGCTCCTGAGCCAGGCACAGCATTCACCACACTTACATAACACTGTTCATTGCATGCATACACTATAGTCATGTACAGTATATTAGGTATACAGTATTGTCGTTGTCGGGCAGAAACAGTTTACAGTATCTCCATTCTTTCTCCATAAATGAATGGTAAATGGACTACATTTATATAATCCACATTAACACATTCCGCACCAACGAGCTGCATGGCGTATGGAGAACCGGGATGACTGGAAGCGACGATGGAAGGCTTGTCTGATGACGACCTATAGGATATTTATATAGCGTCTTTTCTAGACTTTCTTACTTTTCAAAGCACTTTACAACGTACTTCACATTCGCACACAGATGGCAGAGGAAACTGCACGCCAGGCACCGACGTGCTTCTCGGGAGTTCAGTGTCTTGCACTGAAGGACACTTTGATACTTAGCCAGGAGGGCCCGGGGAACGTCCGCATTCCTCTACCTCCTGAGCCATTGCTGCCCTACACTTAGTTTCCCCAAGTGTTACGAGTGTGGCGCGAAAGTAGTGAAACTAGGCGATCTACAAGCTGACAACTAATCGCATCAAAACGTGTTATATGAGCTTGTAGTGAAAGCATCTATGGACTTTTAATGTTTGTCCCTTAGCATTCCCCGTCCAAAAACAGGACCCCACCCATGACGTTATGTGGCAGCCAAGTCTATGGACTTTTAATGTTTGTTTAAGCATTCCCCCGTCCAAAAACAGGACCCCACTCATGATGTCATGTGGCAGCCAACTCTATGGACTTTGTTTGCTTTAAGCAGTTACGTCATGTGGCAGCCACAGTGGGCGCCCCTCACTCCACATGTGTGATTTTTGCCTCCAGACCATAACCTGAGAAGCAACAGTTTTGGACATGCAAGGTTCTGCCTGACAGCAGCAGTATATTATATTATATTATACTTAATATACTATATGACATATCATAAGGCAATTTCAAAGTCCCTTTTTCAGTGCCACATCACCCTGTGAAGTCTACAAAACGCTGTGATATTTTGGTAAACGTAAAGAGACGCTCCTGCATGATTTCCCTCTAAATTGCTGCTTACCGCCGGCATTCCAATGAGTCTTGTTTTGTTGTTTGAGCTTTTCACTATGGAGATGCTATTGTGATGCAAATCTGCATTCACAACCGGGGCGGTAAAGACTATAAAAGGAATCTGGAAGAATACCTGACATCAGATGCAAAGTCCCCACGACTTGCTTTATCACACACTCTAATCCCATCACACTTGCCCACTTCAAACAGTGCATAACCACATCAAAGCGAGCAGGGCTTTGATGTGGAAATGTAGCTTCGAGGAGGAGGAGGAGGATATAAAACGTTGTGTTATTTCCCATCCTTCCTGTACAGTACACAGCAGCAGAGAGAGAGAGAGAGAGAGAGAGAGACAGAGAGAGAGCGAGAGACAGAGAGAGAGCGAGAGACAGAGAGAGATGCAACGTTCGCTGGCGTACCATCATCTCATTTCTGACGCAAAAGCGAGCCATTAATACGTTAAGACCGGGAATGTGCGGGAATCTGTGTCAATTTTAGCGTTTAACCACTTCAACCGTATTACTTAAACTTTTGTCTTTTGCTATTCAAAAACTCACAAAACATTCATAACTCACGCTATGAGCTTGCTTATTTTTGAATGGTGAACGTGTGTGGAAATCCTAGATTATATTATTTTAAAGTGGAAACTTTTAACTCAAATCTTTGCTTCTGCAGGAGGTCCTTGGAACAAAATAATTTGAGACGGGGGTCCGTGACCACATACATACATTTTTAGGGGGGTCCTTGACTTGGTTTTTGCACCACTGAGGGGTTTTTTTCAGAAAACTGTTTTAGAAGACATTTGTTAGAATCTGCCACGGGTCTTAGAAATGGGTTAGAATGTGTTTTTTAAGATGTCCCCCATGTGCAGTGAGTCCTTGGACAGTGTGTTCTGTTTCAAAATGACAGCGGCTTTGAAGTGAATAGATATTTTGTATTATTATGTTTGGCGTCAAATCAGCTCATATGAACGGGGAGTAAATTCAAGTTGTGGGAAAGAGACTTACCGGTATGTCCAATTTACTTTTGTATGATGGATAGCAAAAATAGCCAAACTAAGCTCTCAGTACAGTAGACTGTTTTGAGCTCGAAGATCTGCAATTTGTGCCATTTTTTATTTATTTAAATGTATGGAAAATGCATTTTCACTGTCCATAAATGTGCTATACCATGTCATTTTAGAATGTAGCGCTGGCTATTCCTAAGTAGCATATCTACAAGCTCACTGTGTGCAGTGCTGCTATTTGTGAACATGTTTGAAGAATGTGAAACTACTGATTTAGATTTTAGAAGATATTTGTAGAATCGGCCTCAGGTCTTAATGAGTCAACTGCATGTCTATACAGTACGTATATGTCTGTACAATTTATTTACAATACATTGTTGCCTATAATGAAAAATGGGGTGGCGATGAGGTTGAAAGTGGTTAAGGAAAGACAGACAGACAGACATACAGACAGACAGGAGTGACCCCAGGACATCTTACTGTAAGCTGGCCAGACGAGCGGGTGTGTGTGGGGGCGGGGGGGGGGATGCACATTAGCGCGCCTTTCGCTCGCTCACGCCGACAGCGCAGCACGACACTTCCTGCCTCCTAATAGCTTCCCCTCTCCTCTCACTTCCCTTTTTATTCATTTCTCTTTAAAAGCACACACGCCCCGAGGCCATGTGTCTTGCAAATAGCAGGGAATGGAGGAACATTAAGCATGATGTGCATGTGTGGGCGCGTGTGTGTGCCCACGCGCACGCAACTGTGTGTACTTGCACTACTACACTTGTGAGGGCCAAATGTTCCCAGAAGTAGCTATACAGTAGAATTTGAGAAATGGACATTGGGAGGAGGATAATGTCCTTGTCCTTACTATAGTCAACTTGTGTGCGCAGGTGTGTGCGTGGGTGCATGCAAGTTTCTTGTGACATTTTGCACACTATATTTTCACATAATGGGTGCTTACATGCCAACAAGTTTTGTTATGTTGTTATTTATACTTTCAATTCAAATCTTAGTGTTTCACCAATTTTTGGGGGTCCCACTTGCAATCTCTTCATGGATGGGAATGGCCGTTATAATACAAATCTGCACGTGGTATCTCGGATGCATGCATGTGCACATCTGGTGTGGGATGCAGAATGAAGTGGTGTGGGAATGGGGGCGGTGGGTGGGTCTCACTGGGAGGTGAATGATGTGTTTGTGAAAGGTACACAGAGTATAGCGGGGTGTCGCATTAAGGGGGGTGGTGGCGCTAATGGCGGCCGACGGCCTGGAGAAATGGAAGAGTCACATGCCGAACGCGGTAACATTCACACAGCCGGGAAGACCATTATCTTGCCGGGGAATGACACTTTGTTTACTGCTGGCTGTCTCTGCACGCCTGCTAGCAAGTACACGGTTCTACATCAACAAATAACTGAGCCAGGGAAGGAATGCGAGCAAGTTCTGTAAGGGATTCAGCGGTTCCAAAAGTTATTTATGTAGCAGGATTGCATTGGAAACAATTGTTTCATTACGCTTTGATATGTATATCCTGAGTTTAAGTACTATTGTGATTACCACAATCCAATACATTATTTGTTGTGGTTGTTTGTCTCCACCTCATCCTCCTTAGCACTCCTTATTTCTTTGCCTCTACACTGAGTCTTGTTCAGCCACCTGATGACGGGCGATGCCTTGGTCAGCAGACCGATGACAAGCAATGCCAATATAGGCATTACTGGCCTTTGACCTTCTTTTTGCTCTTCCTAAACCTACTGTGGACTAGTTGACTTGGACTTTAGCTCTTCTTGAACCACCCGTGGACTATACGCACCTTTGAACAATTTTGCACCTTGAAACAAGCTTCTTAATTTTCTTTCCTGCATTGATCTCCTTACCTCCCCTCTTCTTCCCTTTCTTTGTTTTCTTGGAAAAAATAGCACAATGGGAACTATGCACAAAAACAAATTTCACCCACATTTTTACTTGTAAAACTGTGATGTGACAATAACGATGATTCGGATTCTATTCCTGACAGTTGGAGCGGCCAGATCGTATCTTCACTGCATGATCCTATCACACATTGAATACTGTTTCACAAACTGGTCGTGCACAGGTGGGACTACTCTCAAACCCATAGAACAGCTCTACAAGAGTGCGCTCAAGGTGTTTGACAGGAAGCCCCGCTCATATCATCATTGTAACATCCTCCCGAGGCTATTTTTTTTTAGCTTTGATAACTTTAACATTTTCAAACAGGTCGGGGTCATATACAAGACCCTACATGGTCTGTGCCCACCCCCCTAAGTTAATTCATTAAACGAAAAATGTCCTCTCAGTACAGGGTTGTGTAGCATGGAATGGCCTTCCTCGGCGTATAAGGGATTGTGCTACATTTCCCTCTTTTAAATACAATCTGAAAAAATGGTTAATGAAAACCAAAGCTGCAACCATTTATGATTATTTTAGGTGTATTTATTTTTCATGCTGTGTTCCCTATGTAGTGTCATGTAAATGTATTCCACTGTTTGACTGTCTGTTTTTCCGTTTTGTGTTTCCTGTGAGGACTGCGGATGAAAATGAGCAACTGTGCTATATTCGGTGTATTTACGTCCATGTGACGTCCATTAATATGGATTGTCCTGTCCAAATAAACAAATAAAGTAATAAAGTAAAGTATTGATGCTCCTGTAGATATGTTTGTTTATGTACATGTTATATGTACTTGTTCATGGATGCTATGGATGTTAATTTGATAGAAGTGCAAGACTGTGGACTAGGCAACACTAGCTCAGCACTGGGATGGGGGCGGGGGACACTTCAAATGCAGTATGTCGGTGCTCGGACTGCCTACGATGGAACAGGATCTGAAGGTCTGGAGGGCACTGGCATGCATGAGATGAGGGTTGTGGAAATTCGAGATGAAAGATGGCCTTAAGATGACCTCGCGGCTACAGTGGAATCAGTACTGCAGGGGCCGAGAGAGACAGGAAAACACACAGTATAGCACCCACAGCGTCCTCAGCGGGAATCGAACCAAGGACCTTCTAGATGTGAGGCGACAGCAATACCGACTGTGCCACCGTGACCCCCACTAATACTACTGCTACTAATAATAATAATCATTGTTTATAGAGTACCTTCCATATAAAATGCAGTGCAAAGTGCTTTACAAAACAAGACAAAGAAAAGCAAAAACATAAAACTCTAGCCACACAATATTATTGCTAACCTAGTGTAGGTGGTAACTTAAATTTGTTAGCGCTCAAATAACAACCATTTACCTTGTCGTTTGTCGACTACGGTCCATACCTCATGCTCCCCATCTTGACCTATATTTACGCATACTGTACATTTGCATAGTTATTATTCACACTTTGGGGGGCAGTTGAATGCACATTCAGCAGCTTGTGTGAGCGTTCAACACCAAATTGCAGAACCACACACTCACAACGCACAGCAATCCACTGTGAGTGAGCTTGCAGATCGCCTATTTTTGATGAAGAGGTTTGACAGAAAAATCTAGAGGATTTAAGTGGTTAAGAAATCGAATGAATTGCAGCAGTGAGCATGCAGTGCTCACTGCTGTTTCCGCACCAGAGTATCATCAACCATGCTGACAACGTCCATCTTTACCCGGGCCAGGCAGGGAGGAATGCACGTAAACAACACAACATCTGTGTGGATGACGAATGGACCCTTTCTGGATTTTTGCCTGGTAGAAGAATTTTAGTAAGTAAAAGTATAGCATTCACAATGTGGAAATACTCTGTTTACAAGCAAAAGTTCTGTATTCAAGCGTATATATGAGTATTGGCATTCAAATAGAATAAACCTATACTTGTGAAGAATGTCCCATTATTTCAAAAGGTTTAAATTAAAAACAAATGTCACATTGTCTATTTTCAAACATCCTAAGTAAAATAGGGCTAAATGGTATAGGTTTTGTAATAATAACCTAAATCGGCAAAGCAACAAGCAACTAACATTTTCATATAATTGTAGTGGACTAGTACTGTACAGAGTACAATATCTGTCTCCGAGATGTAGTGGAGTACAAGTATATTGAAACACTGACATACTGTACTATCCAAAAAAAAGTAAAAGTACCTCACACAAATTGTACTTAAGTGCAGTACATGAGTAAATGTGCTTTCCATCACTGGCATTGTTCGGAGACACGCCACCTTCACGTCAGCCTGCCACTTACGCATATTTATAATAACGATAACAATAACGAAGGTGAAATAAGCGCTGCCCGAAGGCCCTGTGATTGTGCATAATGAATTCCATGACATTGTGGGGCTATTGTTCAGCTTTAATGAAAAGAGAGATGAAGACGGAGGGGCCAAGGCACAGAATAGATTAATAGATCACACCGAATTGAACTCAATTTTGGAAATCTTAATGAGCTGTCAGTTTGTGGTTCCGACAGAGTTTTAAGGCACCGTG
Source organism: Protomyctophum bolini (assembly GCF_963924005.1). NCBI lineage: Eukaryota > Metazoa > Chordata > Actinopteri > Myctophiformes > Myctophidae > Protomyctophum > Protomyctophum bolini. Next base: position 17,594,793 of record NC_137877.1, on the reverse strand, counting down.
TGCTGTGTGCACAGGGAGCAGAGAGAGGGAGAGAGAAAAAACTGAAGTGACAGAGCGCCTAGCGGGGGGAAAAAAGGCCCATCTGGAGGTCAAGATAATTTAAAGAGTGCGACAGATGCAGCGATTATGACAGCATGCAGCTAAAGATAAGTTAAGCTGATAAGTGCGTTTTTTTTCTCCCTGCCTTTTATAAGACATCCATTTAGTTATTTGAGATGGCGTTTTCTTCCATCTTTAGGCAGTTTGTCACTAGAGCCGAGACAATGCAGCTATACTCTGAAACAAACAGAAACCGCTCAATAGAGCTTTATACTGTATGACATTTGTTTAGCATTGGTTTTCAAGCGTTTTGTGTCCAAGGTACACTGATGGGCAAGTGAAAATCTCAAGGCACACTTGTTGCAAGGAAGTGCATCATGAGCTTGCAGATCTGATATTTAAGGGGCTGAAGCCTGAAGTGCCTATGGTCCCTTATTGTATGCGTCTGTTTTCTTCCAAAAATTGCAGTTCTGGCATAACTGTGCAGTTGGTTTTCACGAAATGTGACAATATGGTAGAGGTGAAGACGCAAAGCCCACAGTCATTGGCCAAAGGGTGGCGCTATAGCACTCAAACTCAGGCATAGCTCATGATCTGACCGTCAGCAATAAAACTCTGACACACACATGCGTCTCCTAATGCCAAACAACTTTCGTGTGGGTACAGCCAGTTCAGGCGATGGAAGCCGGGAAGGGTAATCTTTGTTACCCTAGGGACAGAGCCTGTCAGCGAGGAATGCCGAGCAGGAGGTGTGGAGGCGTTATGGCTACGACCTCCCGGTGAGAGCTCCTCACTGGCAGGTGAGTCAGAAGGGGACAACAGCAGTGGCAAGTTTGGGAGGAAGTAGTTGGCGTGTTGATAAATGAAAAACTAAAATAAAAAACTAAATAATACATTAATTAAAATGTTTTATACCCATAATCACATGCACAAAATGCAAGGTTAAAAACAATATTTTAGGGTCTAGAATATAGGAAATGAGCGTACACAAAGTACTGAAATTAAAGATAAAGAAAAATTATAAATGTTTTGTTGGTACACAACAGGGAAACCAACTGTGTTTTATAGAAGGCCACACATCTGCTGTGGCTATCAAACACTGTCAGGTTTTATACTGCAGTCGATCAGCTCCATTGTCTTCACCCCGACAACCTCATAAACAAACACCAGATATGGGACAAACATGAGCTATGAGCCGTATGACAGCATTGTAAACGGGACAGTGTCAGGACTCTGTGAAGAAACGAGAAGCTTGACCCACCTCTGCGGCGGGTCCTCGCGTCTAGCGCCACAAATCTGTGTCGCAGCGCCATCCGAGTGAGACACACACACACTTTGTCTTTGCCCCCTGACTCTGTGTTGCCGAAGCAAGTTGGTCATTATTATTATATATATATGGTGGTTAACAAATATTTTGTATTCAATCGTTTTGTGATAACAAAAACATATCATAGACAGTATATAGACAGTTCAAACTTCCCCAAATTAAATGCACATTCAGTCCGACAAGAAAGCAGCGATAAAAACACCTCATGGAAACAAAAGTATTTATACACTGTGGTATGGGCTGCTGCTACTTTTATTTGTGAGTATACTGCTGCTTCCACCACTGGGGATGATGACAGCGTTTGAAAAACATTGCAGTCGGGACTTACAAACAGAAGTGCCAGAAGTAGTGCTGTTGTGAAGCACTTAGGCCCCTGTCCAACAGACAGAGCAGTTTGAAGGGACTGATCAAATGCCAGCGCGGGGCCTGTCTCCCCCTGTCTCCAGGGTTTGACCTTCAGCCATCTCTGTAAACCACAGTCTACTTCAGGATGGGCCTGTGTGTAAAACGAGAAGTCACCTCAGCCAAGGGCATCCAGCTAAGTACATCATTTATGTAATGTAATTTATCCCCGTCGCATCGTAATTAAACCGAGCACTCTCTCTTTGCTGGCAGGCGAAAAGGTCGAGGATGGTCTCTCCTCTCATCCGAGAGATAGCCCGAGGAAATCGGCGAGCATGGGTGACACTTGGTGTATTTGCTGTGTTGTTCCGGTACACCCATTGCATTGTGTGCCTTAATAATTCCCTTTCTGTCTTGTAATGGTCTTGTATTATCTCCACCTATTGCCCAGTGCTACCATTCTGGGAGCTTTATAAGTGTTTTAAAAAAGAATTGTTTGTTTGTTGAAAATATTTTTAACCTGTTATGTAGCAGTGTAATATAAATAAATACATTATTATAATAATTATTATTATTATGTATTATTATTATTGTTGTCCTATAGGTGTTGGGCTGTCACGATTACAAATTTAAATTGATGATTGTCAATAATTGTCATTGACAATTATATCTGTTTATCGTCACAATTCTTCCACTTCATTAATGTACAAAGAAGATACATCAAAAGATGGCAGCACGCTCTCAGCCACAGCAGACAAAAGGTTAACAACATTTGCAACATGCAGTCATGTCATCTCAGCGGAATTCAACACCTTGCTTCGTGTGGCGTGGGAGAATGTGTCGCACATTCCGCTCACACACCTTCCCGCCTGGCCGTCAAAGGAATCAGAGAGAAGAATGTGTCGACGTTCATTATTTCTTCGCGGGCAGAGGAGAATGTCCAAAAGCCCCCAGTAATAGAACATCGGCATGGCCCACTCGCATGCTGAGTCAAGTCATGGAGATGGGGAGATGCTCGTTCCTGCGTAGCCTGAAAGCATGTTGACAAAGTTTCTTGTCCAAAGGTAATCATCAGCAGCAGAATATAGCTTACACGCTCACCATTAATTTTCCATTTGTAGCACTTAGCTGTTGCAATTAGTGACTCCAACACCCATGGTAGTTCACGACCAGATGCACTTTGCCACTCAGGCGGTGTAATTGGAGCAAGCACTTACTGTTCACAAATACTCCCGAAAAATCGCTGCCGGCAGGCGGAAACCCTGTATCTCCATTTTTTTTAAATTCACTAATGCCTCCCAATGCAGCACAAGTTGTGATCAGTTATATTTTCTATTTCTTCAAATGTCACAGTGATTAAGTGGTTAAGTATGTCTGTGAGTTTTAATACTTAACCAAACTACCAGACACACAATACAGCGACAATATGTGTTTTTTTTTTTAAGTTATAAAGTTCCAGGCATGTTGTTTTTGTTCAGAATGATGTGTCTGTGTTCTTAGAATGTGGAGCCTGACCATTATTCAGAATGATGTGTCCGTGTTCTTAGAATGAGGAGTTTGTCCATTATTCCGAAACTACAGTCGGAAGGATTTCCCATCGGACCGAAATTCAAATGATCCGATGTCCCGTCATTCTGAAAACCCATCGTTTCATCGAATATCACTCTTGTGCAACAAAGAAGGCATTAATTTATGGAGAAAAAGAATCATAGAAGAGTGTCACGCAAAAGTAGCGGAACTGGCCGATCTCCAAGATCACAACTTGTGGTATCGTGACAAGTTGTGGACTTGTAGATAGTTGTTTTTGTTTTCTTGAAAGGTGCTGAAGGTGAACTACATTGTTATGTAGATCCATTGGATTAACTTTAATTATACATGGATATACAAGGTTTCCAGCCGACTGCAAGAGCATGATCTAAGAGCACATCTATGCATTTTATTAGATTTCTTTTTATAGTATAATTAATTAAGTATAATTTCTATGTTGAGTAAGACTGAAGCTTCTGCCAATTACGGGTCAGCAGCAAAAATAAATAAATAAAATAAAATCCAAAACAGAGCAACCATCATATAATCTGTTTTAAAGTAGTATAGGCAAAAGGTCCAAGGACATGGAATGCGTCCATATGTGTATTACCAGGCTATTAACAACCAATTACACCTAATAGGTGTGTGGGAAATTGGGGGGTTGCCGGAGATGAGTGCTTGGTTAGGCACTAAATGGCTAATTAGCTATTAAGTAGTTCTGTAAAGCACACAGACATAACCAGTTAATTGTGTGTCTTACATTATATTAATTAATTCCGGCTCCCAGTAATAGACTTGCCTCCAAAAGCCAAAATTTAATTCATATACAATTCCCAAAAAATCACACTCCTCTCCTCGGTTAGAATGAAAGTCGTGCTCGCTCGTCTCTCGACCCCTCCAAATGTGAGGCAGCTGTCCTCAGCCAGGAGAAAGATGTACGTGTAACATCCATGGCATATAAACAGCCCTCTAAGGATCCATTGACATTCAGAGCGTCGTGCGTTTAAGACCAGGGGGGGGGTTCTTAAGTGTGACTCAAAGTGCAAGTAGCTCGGAGATGAATCAAAAAGTAGGTAATAAAAGTATCTGTATTAAGTCTCCGCGGTTTATACTGTACTTTGTGGTACGGCGGCACACGGCAGACATATCTGATCAGATCTATAAGCTCACTGCGCAGCACGGACGTGACACGGTGTGAGCTAATAGATCGGCCATTTTCGGGCGCCACACCGCCGTACCCGGAACAGTACAGTATACGAGAGACACAGATGTGTCCATTACTAATTCCCGAAAACATCCGAGGCATTTGTTTGCATGTAAACGGCTCGGGCAAAGGAAACAACACGCTAATTTGATGTATGCTAGCGCGGCACGAGGAAGGGGGGAGGCGGGGATGGTGGCAGAATGGCAAATGGCATGGCCGCATCATATAACAGCAGGCGACCTCGGAAAACTAAACTCGTGGGAACGCCCAGGTAAGGCCATAGCCGTGCCGCGGTGAGATCTCAACGGGGGAGTTTCGGTGTTAAGTGACTCAGTGCTGCCGCTGTGTGTGTGTGTGTGTGTGTGTGTGTGTGTGTGTGTGTGTTGGGGGGGGGGGTTGTCACAGAGTTGACTGTGAGGGATGATGTGTGTGGGGGGGGCGCTTTCAGAAGGAGCCGCAGGGGTAATTTTTTTGTGGCCATTAGTCAGTGCAGTGGGGGGTGTGTGTGTGTGCACTAATACACATTTGGTTATCTGTTCCAAATTATGTCCCGATAGTATTCAGCTGAAGTGGGCCTGCATTTTTTTCACCCGGCATTTTAACCAGTGGTGGAAAAAGTATTCACATTCATGACTTCAATACTGCAATGTACAAATACTCTGTTACACGTGAACGCCTGTAACTCAAAATGTACTTGAATAAAAGTATAAAAGTAATAGTATCAAAATCTACTTAAAGTAACAAATGTAAAAGTACTCATTGCGCAGAACCATTACATTTTTAGATTTTGTGTTCTTATAATCTCTTAATTTGATTAACTGTACTGTAGGCTACCTCTACTGTAGAAGGAGCTCTCACAACTCTTCATGAATGTTCCTGACAATTTGTGATGTATGAGCTAATGGTCATTATTGAGCTTGCATCCTATAGAGCGTTGCAGTCCCGCCCCCTCGAGAGACCCGGAAAAGAAATCGCCGTTCATTTTCCTCATAGGCATTTCTTAAAGTATTTATTTAAAGACGGTTATGCCGCGGACAAAGCCAACTCGGATCGTGACAAATCATGACAATGAACACAATATTTTGGGCCGATCAAATCATTAGAAAGAAGAAAATAAAGGCAGGAGACAACACTATTGTTTTGTTTTTCTTCTTATAAATTCTTATAAAGGCATTAACCAAATCTGTGCCAGAACCAGATAATCTCGTGAGTAGCTATTGTATCCAACTGTGCCGACCTCAAGATTACGAAATTTGATAAAAATGGATTTAAAATAATATTTGACCTTTTTTTAGCATCCGTTAGCTTCCACCGCTACACTACATCACTTCTGCCGCGTCTTCTATGCTTATTTTGCGGATTTCTCTGGCACTGACAGCAACAACATAGTAATGTAAAATACGCTGCAAGCTTTTTCAACAGTTACACACTCATACAGTTCTGCTGCACATATTCACACCTGCGAGGCACCCAGAACAATATACTGTTAGCCCCTGGAGATTTAATATTCCCATGCATTTAACCACTACAGCTTTATTGAGGGTTCAGTCCTAGCAACATTCTATGGCATTGCCAGTATTAAAAAAAGCAAGAAACAAAACAGCTTGAGTTTAGCTTCAATCAGCACTCACTTTTGCTAAATCCTATTTGGTTGTGTCACACCACCCACGTAGCATTTTAGAATGTCAGTTTGTTTTTATCCTGATAATTACAAGAGACGGCGCAGGTTTGAGAATGGTGCACTACTGTAGCTGCAACATCAGGTGAAATTGGAGAGGCATGACGTGATCACTGATCATTAAAAGACACATGTCACACCCACCGTGTGTCATTAACATGTTTGGCGAGTGCTAATTACTCATCAGCATTAGATTCAGGTGATGTAGTCACAAGTCATGGTTTGTTTTGTATTTCCATCTCTCTGCCACATACTGTCTTTTTCTGTAAATATGAGTCATGTCGAGGCTGTGTACACAACATAATATCATCTTCTACAAGCATATATCATCCTATGATATGAGCTTATGAATATGTACGCTTATGACATTGATATGAACAATATATCATCTTCTAAAATCTCACAACGGGGGGATACAGTTACTATGAGCCTTTCCCATGCAAATCTCTGATTTATCGCAACAGGAACTTTGTTGAACGCCGAGGGTGAAAACTAGAATAAAAGTGCTAAATCATGCTTTGTTTTGCAATATCCTATTTTTTATTTGACCATCCCAAACTAGCAACGTGTTTTGGCATAAGGCAGAGAAGTAGTCGTATCAGTTGGGAGGGCTTAGTTTTTAGTGACACTGAGATGTTGGAGAACCAAGAGATGCAAGTATAATATGACACTGAATGAAGGCTACAACCAAAGTCTTGACAGCACCCCAAAATCTTGTAATTTGATAGACTTTCTTCCCATCTGTGGTTTCGCGGACATATTCTTATCGGTTTCTTTATTTTTGAGTGGTGCAACCACTCCAAGGAACAGCAATGTCCGTGTTCACCTATGTGTTCACCTATGCGCCTATGTGTTGTTCACCCACCTATGTGACGTTAATGAGCACCAGTATATGACTATGAACTACCAGTAGGGGCGCTGTTGTAGCAAGAAACAGAGAGAAGGATAGTGCTGCACTGTGGCCTGCTAATGAGAGAGAGAGAGAGAGAGAGAGAGAGAGAGGTGTGGGGGGGGGAGTTGCACCACTCAGTTCACACAGGTGTGATTTGTCTATATATTTTCATGATTTAAAAACAAAATGCAATGTATTTTTCAGTAATTCATGAACAAATCAATGAAAACCCCAAGAAATCATACTATAAATGTGCCGCCTCTGTGTGTGTGTGTGTGTGTGTGTGTGTGTGTCTGCGTTTGAGTACGGTTGTAATGCGTGTAACTCGAAAACCGTTTGCCCCACGACACAAGCATTCCACACCCCCGCAAGGAGTGTAGTGCCCGGACTCGAGTCGGTCTGACCCACGGTTCTCCAGAACCACCACCAAAGGCAAAAACAAGCTCGCAATGCATCGCAAAGATAGTGCTTGTAGATCTGCTATTTTTACTAGTTTGGGTCCCGGGTAGACACACTGTAAAATTCCTCTTTTGGGTCACGGGCTAAAAAGTTTGTGAATAACTGCTTTAAACATCTTCCGCGGTGGAGGCCGCCGGAGGTGAGCGTCAAACGCTGCGCCCTCACCTTTGTTCTATTGTTTTGGCTACAGTCAAGAGAGGAGGTGGAGGGATTTATCACAAGAAAAACAATTAACCCTACATTACCATGCATAAGCGGTCCTGGATCTCCCAAATTAATCACGTTAATCAGATTCTTTTCTCGGATGCACACGGGGGCTTTTGTTTTATTTATTGTGACCTTAACCCCTGTAATTAATTTCGTCATGAATTTCTCATTGTGAGATTTACTCCCGACGTAGCCTATTTTACTTGCAAATAATAGTCTGGGCGTCCGGACTGTGTGCTGGGGCTTTTCATCAATGAGACTGCTCTCTGTCGTTTTTCACTCACACACACACACACACACACACACACACACACACACACAAACACACACCTCCCTTTCTGTGCATACAATTATCAGCTCCAATCTGTTTTGACTTTGGCGCATATCGCCTGAAACTTGCTCTGAGGAGCACACACAAGTGACATTCTTTTTTTTAAGTCCACGGAACGCACTGTGCTTTCTGGCACAGAACAAGGGCAGAATGTCCAAATGGAATATTACAAAAAGAAGCCCCAGACATTGTTTCTTCAGCACCCAAGTTGTTATTCAGCGCCAACTAAAAGGAGCCCTGGCTAATGAGAGACGGTGTCATTACCTCCGCTCCGCCTCAGCCCCAACAATGTTAATAAGCAAGTTTTCACAAATGCCATTTCTTGGTGGGCCGTCTGTGATGTCTGTGGGCACAAAAGAGAGAGAGGATCTAGAGAATGGAAATTTGATTGATGTGGGGAGAAAAGACATAGTTTTGCAGCGATTTAATTGCCTGCAAAAATGTATTTTTTTCCCCCGGTCCCCTGGATCTGGGTTTTGTTATTCAGAGGGAAACTCATCACCCTGGGGCAGGACATTTCCTGTCTGCCAGCCTGTTGGATCGGTTATGATAATTCAGTCCAGCCTGAATGAGAAACGTAACCGACGGCCCGCTGCCTGCCACAGAGAGGTCAGAAGCGGGGGAAAAAATAATGTCTTTTTAAAAACGGACATGACGGCTGGCTATAAAGGGGCATTTGTAATGATCCCCACATAAGAGAAGCAATAAATGCTTCGGAAAGATGAGAGAAGTATGATTCATTTTTTTCCCTGGCCATGCCAAATTCGAGTGTAGAATTAGATCTCGGGTAAATCGCTCTCCTAATTCTATTAAAGAGGAAAATAACCCTGATTACCTGCTGATGTCTGCTGTCCTACATTTATGACCAGCAAGTGCATCATTTGGTCAGACTGAGATCTGTTGCCATTATCGTCCTTTGATGAAGTTATTACAAAGAGGTGATATGGGGGCGCGGTGGTACAGTCGGTAGTGCTGTCGCCTCACAGCTAGAGGTTTTTTACAGTCGACTTCTGTATTGTTGCAATAGCAGTAGCCTTTACATATACAGCTATGAAAAAATTTCCTCACATTAGTTTTGTGAATATTGGGACAAACATATTTGACCCCCCCACCATTCCCCTAGGTATGTTATCTGCTAAGTATGAACATGTTTGTACCTAAAGCTTTAAACTGAATATAAACAAATCTTTTAACATTGGCCCAGTTGCTAGGCAACGCCTCCGTCACCCCCAGCACCAGGATTTTTGCACACGGATCCCATAGTGCTCCAGTCAATGTAGTCATGCATGCCTCGTATCTCTGAAACTACGAGCGCTGTCCGTGTTTATGATGATGACCAAATATAGAGAAATTGCACTGGCAAGGCTTACCTATACTCTGCAGCCACCTAGTGGCACAGAAACAGTTAAACAACCCTATATACTTTATCGCCCAAATGCTTTCTCCCCCTCTACACCAAATCGAACATAGCCGATCTACAAGCCCACACCGGGTTGCCTCGCGTGAACCGTTTGCATATTGTCTCAGAATGTTCCTGTTATGGCATGCCCAGGATAGGGATGTCTTCTGGTTAAAATGCTTGACATTAATGTGCTACTAGATTTCATAATTTCACATGTCATTATGATGACGGCATTGAAATCAATCAGTGGTGTGTTCTACCGCCGTGGTTCAGGTCGAGACCCAAACAAGGGTTAGATGTTCTCCCGGGACCCAAACTAGTGAAAATAGCAGATCTACAAATAGCAGATCACACCACTGTAATGAAGGTTAGGGATGTCCCGATCACATTTTTTGTAGAAGCGGCACGGCTTCTATGGCAGTGCTTCATGTCGTTTTCATGTCAAGGACCCCGCCCCTAAATTGACACATATTAGCCTCCCTTGAAAATGTTTTGTGCCGGGGACCGCCCAGAAGAGATGTGTGTAAGAAAATAAAAAAATAACAGTTTTCTCCAAATATTAGACATTTATGTTTCTAAGAATGGGGGACTTTATACTCTTACCCATGTGTTACGACTAATTAACTTCCCCAGAAAACTATACCCTTGAGGGAATCCCTTTCCAAACTATAGAATTTGCACTGTCATCATATGCAGTGCCATTAGCCGACAAGCACAGTGTGAATTGGGAGTTCTCTTTTGTTTTCTCCCCTCACTCTAATTTCTCCGGGGCGTTTAAGGGAACCCAGTAAAGCACAGACACATGCTTCAGTGAACCCAAGTCTTACAATATCCTTATGGTATCTCACTTGTTTAGTGTAATGTCTGCGGCATGTAGATGATGATAAATCAAATCCATTATACCAGCTCATGGGGGCACATAGCACACAACAACTAAATGTGCCAGCTCAGCAGTTCTCTTAGACTTTGAAAACAGTCTAATAGAAAAATATATAATGCCTACTGGCCACGATACAGAAATGAATAGATCTTACCCCATAGCCTGCCCTAGACTACGTGTGTGTGTGTGTGTGTGTGTGTGTGTGTGTGTGTGTGTGGGGTACAAACAGCTGCCTTACTGCTGGGTGACCTAAAGTGGCACTGTTGAGCAGCCTAAAAGAGCCATTCACACTGAGTCATAACTATAGCCAGCAAAAAAGGTGAAGTGAAGTGTCCCTTTAACACAATCAGCACCGGGATTTATTTCAAAATAGGCGCTCGGGTGCCGGGCAGATATGGCAGCTTGCTTACCTTACGATGATTAGGATAAAGTCTCTCTAGAAGCGTTAATATGCCGGGCTAGAGGCATGTTGAAGTCAGAGAACATCCAACGCTTATTTTTACCCCCCCAAACCATGCACCTCTAACTACAAAGCAACCAAAGTTCTCATCTAGTAATATGCAGTGGTGGAAAGTAACTAAGTAAATTTACTTTAGTACTGTAATTAATTAATTAATTAATTAATACATTTTAAGTGATTTTGAAGAATTAGTACTTTACTTGAGTATTTCCAAATATTGTACTTTTACTCCTCTACATTTATTTGAAAACTTTAGTTACTAGTTACTTTGTGATTATTATTATTACAGAACATGCAGTAACCACTTCAGCTCTGTATAAAGTACATTGTGGCCATTTGAAAATAGCAGATCTACAAGCTCACAAAGTGTCACAATGTGCTATTTTCAAAGGATTTGTACACATTTGAAAACATGAAATGGGACATTTTGCACAATTAGTACTTTTACTTTTGGTACTTGGTACTACATTGTGATAGTACATTTTGAATTCCGGACATTTCCTCGTAACTGAGTACTTCTACATTGCAGTATTGATAATTTTACTTAAACTTAAACATTTGAATACTTTTTCCACTACTGCTAATATGGTAATGCACTCACCAAAAAGTATCTCTGCTGCCCAGTGCCCACCGCTGAATTAATTTGTCGGCATCTCAAGCCTGAAGGACCATTTAGCAAATCCTCTTTTGACTCCAAGTATCTCCTTAATGCAGTACCCCCTTCTTGGTGCGGCCATTTCCAATTAATCCCTTTGCATTATGCATGATTACATTAAACAATCCAATAAATTGATATTATGGAGTCTCTGGCTAAGAGAAGACTCCGTTAATGGGTATGAAATGGAGTTACGCCACTCCGAGATGAATTCATTATTTCAATTATGCTCTGAAAAGGTAACATGCTGCAGTTCTGGGAGTCATCATTTCCTCTTAGTAGGTAATTTTCCGGGAATAATATATATCGCTGCATGTCTTGGTTGGAATTAGAATTGAGAGCAGTGCTGTGGGCTTCTGTACGGTAATCAACAGCCACCCATATGAAAGACAAACAATATACCAGTTTGTGATGTGTGAAATGTGTCTTTGACTGATAATTATTTCACTTCTCTCACATGCATATCATTGATACAAGTTGGTCCATTATGTTATGTATTGCATTTGGTGTGCACCCCCAAGACATACATGTAGATCTACATATGCACGGGACCGTACCACTGGTGGGCCAATACCACAATGCACAAATACTCTGTTGCAAGTATAATGCCTGTATTAAAAAAAAGTATTGGCATCATAATACTTAATGTGGAAAACCACTCATTTTCAACATTGAACGGTGTCATTATTATATCTTAGAGTTGTTGTGTAGAAGTAATACCATTCTGTTTACTTTTTGGCTTCTTCGTCAGTGTCACACAGTAACCTGACGAAACTATTGTCCCGATGAAGTAGAGAAATAAACCTTCTAAAATGTGTTTCTTGGTGTGTGCGACATTTCTACCTTCTACTATGTTGATTTAAGCTGGTAACGCACCATGACTAAAGTTGTACTTAAGTAGCCGAATAGTACTTGAATAAATGTACTTAATTTCCACTGCTGCACATGGCAGTATGTATCCTAGTATACAGTCAGTGTAAGATTTCAGACTACATACCTGTAGAGCGCTCTGGTCAGTTTAGAGTAGTTCAACCTTTGCAACGTGTGGATTAAAATATAATCGCCTCGTGGGTAGGAATTAAACCTCATATGTCCAAAACTGTTACATTTCAGGATGCAAATTCAAACATAGCAAGAGTAGCAAATGTGTTGATTTGCGACACGATATTTGAGTTTGTAGATCTGCTACATTTGTGTGACGCTGTAGTATGATCAAGTAGGGCGTTTGTTTACGAAAGAAAATGGCGATATGGCGATAAGAGGTTTCTGCCCAACAGCGACGATATACTGTAGCGTCTGTCAAAATGGCTGCCGCAGCACACTGTAACTCAGGGTTGTTGTTGACACGGAACCTCTGTTGCACTTACTGTTTCCAAAATGTTCAACTCTCCAAATCATTAGTTTATGTGTCCCCTGCATCATTACTGTGGACCTCTCCACCGCTGCGCCATTCTCCTCCCAAGTAGCATCATTACCTCTACATTCTCTCTTTTTTTTTGGGGGGGGCTCATTATGCACTCATTTAACTATTTTGACATGATAACATTGTGCTTGGGAAATGCACACCTGCAGACCTAACCATCAGTTAGGAACAGGTTCCATCTACATGCTTGTGTCCTGTACTGTATCTCTGCTACCACCCAATAAATACATAAATTATAAAAATAAAAACAATGGAAATAAGCTCTTCATTTAACTTATTTGAGGTATATGCATTTTTGTCAATGAAAACTTAAATTAACCAAACTGCCTTAAGACCTGGAACGCATCTGTGTCACCTTAGCTTTTAACCACTTTAACCATTATTTTAAACTTTAGCTATTGAAAAATAGTAGCTACACAAGCAGATATACAAGCTTGTACATCTGCTATACTTAAACAATTGTGAAAGGTGAGCAAATAATTGGAAATATTTGAGAACCACTGATATAGAAACATAGGTTTTTTTAGAAGACATTAGAATAGGGTCCTTGAATCTTAATGGGTTAAAAATACAACAACAACAACCTAAGAGCATGAAAGACCACAGGCCTAATAGATACATTTTAAACATTCCAATTACAGGAGGCAAATTCCATTCGGCCTGGACAGCACAGAGTGAATACATCCCACTTACGGTAATTTTCCAATTATTAAAATTGAGGAGTTTTCCTCCCACGGGACATTAATTGTACTCTCCAAATCTACGAAGCACCAAGTGCTACAGTGTTAACAACCAAATCAACTCTGAACCTATGTCTGCATTTATCCACTATACACTATACGGCCACATCGACATACAGTACCGTACAAGTCAAATCACTTCTTGCAAAGTTTCTGGTATCATGACCTCACTCAAAGAATCAACAAAGCAGAACACACTGTCGTATATCACGAGAATAACAACACAAACCCTGCCATGTGTGCCGCTGACATCGATATGTCGAAAACATATTAGGAAATAACTCTCCCTGTCTAGATGTTGGCTCTTGTATTGGATATTTCCTTTGCGGTGCCTCCGCTCCATTACGGAGCTATGTGTGTCCCTGTGTCTGTATGTATGTCCAAGCACAGGTAAGCTGCACCACCTAAAGTGGCCAGTAGAGTACAGCACAGAGTAAAGTGGTACAGAGTACACTACAGTAGAGAGCACATGTAGTGCACTACAATACAGTAACTATAACAAATGTATACAGTAGTTGCACCGCTCACTTCACACATGTGATTTTATTTATTAATGAATTAATTTATGTATTTATGCATTTAGTCAATCATTCATTCATCCAAACCCTGTCAACACGTTGCAAACGGTACTGCAAAAACAGGCGAGCTCTCAACGCGTTGCGTCGTTTGATAGCTTGTAGATCAGATTTTTTTCGACAGGCAGCCTGCTGTGAGCCGTTCTTTTATAGCTTTTATAGCACAAATATATCATCCATCTGCAATTTTGGGGCAGACAATGGGCGATAGGATTTTTTTTGCATATAATTTACTATCACTACTACTTAGATAGCATTTTATGTAGACATAGCACTCTATAGTGTATGTATAGTTTCATTATATAGATATTCCACTGTTCTTAGCTTACATTATGATTCATGATGAACATTTTTGATGTATTTGATGTATTACCATGTTTCCGTTCTTGCTTACTGTAAATCGATCTGGATTAAGAGCGTCTGCCAAATTATACCTAAATTGTAAATTGTTAACCACCCCATTATATATCATATTTCGTCACACAGTACTGTCCTGATAGTGAAGAGAGCCAATCTACAAGTCCACATTGTGGACTCTTGCCATCTTTGTGGCGTTACCAGGAGTGGCATCATCAATGTCCATCAGAACTCCTCAGAGACGCGGAGAGCGAGAGAGAAAATATAGACTGATGAAGGGACAACAATACAGGACGTGAAAACAACATAACTACCGGTAAGTGTACATTTACTCAAGTAATGCACTGCTAATACTTTAGACTTCTACTACATATCAGAGTCAACTATATGTACTTTTTACTCAAATACAATTATTTGACTAGTTTAAATCATGTTACTTTGCAGATTGAGATTATTATTAAATAAAACATTATGACCAATGGAAAAAAGGGGAAATGATTTTAAATTTTAGAGTGAAATGTTGAACACAGTACAGACTTGTACTTTTTAATATAGTTCTACTACTAGAGCCGGGGGGGGGGGGGGGGGGATAGTGGCTCAAAGATGGGAAGAGAGGAGAGGAGAGACAATGGAGACAGAGAAATAGCGAGAGTGTTAGGCAGAGAAAGTACAGTGGAGAGAGAGGGACAGCGTGCACAGGTTTAACTACCACTACTACGGTTCTCCTCCAGCCCATCTAACAAGTCAGCTCTCCTGCTGTCTCTTCTCTCATTATGCCATTTTCTCTCACTTCACCTCCTCCTCCGCCTCTGCCTCTCTGTCCCTCTCTCCCCGTTTCTCAACTCTTCCCCCTTCTCCCTCTCAGATTGTCGACTTCCCTCCTTTGTTGTGCATGGTCTATTAGGGTCTCGTAGCTGTCAGGGAAGCTGTGGCTAGCCCGGAGCCTCGTATCGTTACCGAGCCATCGGTGGTAAATCTATACCTCCAATCGGTGGGGAATCCATCTCAGTTTGAGCTGCTTTTAAAAACCAGTTACGATCGGTAAGCATTATATACTTAAAAAAATTAAAAAGCCAATATACGAGCAACAAACTTGCAGCTGAGCTACAGTATTTTGTTTGTTTTTTATTTGGGGGGGGGGGGGGGGATTCGGGAGTCTATTTTTTTACAGGATTACGCAAATATCTCTGGGATTGATTGGTATTTAAGATAGTTCACTACCATTACACACTGCCACATTAAGTCCAAACTGTATTTTAAATGTTTTGTTTACTTTCATGCAAGCAGACACGCCACACACAGACAGACATACAGACCTGATCCTCGTATAGATGATTAGCCGAAACACAGAATAAAAATATGTGAGGAATATTTGCACTGTTCATTGCACAGTGCCATGTCTGGATGGAACTGGCTCTCTGTATTACAACTGTATTTTGTGCACTTCCATAAGGTGTCTGAGCTGCCTGCATCCATTTAGGAAATCCATCTTACTTACAGCACATCTATTCGGAGAGCATTTCTTTCTGCCTTCCTTCACTCAATATGCTTCCACAGGTAGCCACGGAAGAGAAGTCCAAGAGAATAAAATAACAGAGATGTGGTAAGCAGTGCCAACTTATCTGTTTAAAAGGGAAACACCCCCATTTAAAAAAAGAAATAAACGAATCTCGAGAATTATTGTGCTAAAAGCCGCCCCAATTCGAAAGACGTGTGGGTTCAAAGCGATGTCGATGTGTCATGCGGCTGCCTGCCTGCGAGAGACCCTTGCTTCCTGCCTGAAGAAATTTGTAAGTGAAACCACATAACATGCCATGTGCCATTACATGGACACTTTCATCCAAAGTGTCTCACAGGACAGGGAGTGGCCCCCCCACCTTTAAACACAACCATATAGCCTTGCGCAGCGCTAACCAAACCGTTTCAGCTGGCAGTGGTGGAAGAGTGTAAATATTTTTAAGTATCAATACTGCAATATAGAAATACTCAAACTAATGTATACAAATACAAAATGGCAGATCTACAAGCTTACATGCATTATTGTGACCTTGTAGATAGGCTACTTTCAAAAGCCTAAATGTTATATGTTTTGTAATAATCATCAAAGCAACTAAAGTTTCCAAATTAATGTAGTGGAGTAAAAAGTACAATATTTGCCTCTGAGACGTAGTAGAGTAGAATTTGTTTATTTAACGTTTAGTTAATGTTAACTAGTCGATATATTCGGAGAGTCCTCATTGCTGTTCACCAACATGACACTCAATGTCTCTCCGGCTGTTTTTATTCACGGACACAATCATTTTGCATGGCCGCATAAGACCTCATCCAACGTTATAAACAATAAAATCCACATTAGTTGTAAAAACAAGATAGAAATGATAATCACAACACACGGACGCCGCCATATGCTGTGCAGCCTCAGACTTCATAATTCTTTAGGGTCACACTCACGCGTTGAACATAACAGTGCTGCAGCAAAACAGTGGCATGCATGAGCAGACCTGCTGATTGAATGGGTGACAGGAACACATGAGAGACTTCAATTGAGCTGGACATAAATGCACCATAGAGGGTATAACAGGGTCTTAAAAGTTAAGACACCCGGGGGGGTTCTCAACCCAAAGGTTGAGAACCACTGGCCTAAAAAGCCCTCGGCCCCCACAGCTGTGAGACCACACCAATATTAAAGGATCATAAATGGCTGACTGTGATCTCTGATCTCCATAGAACGTATTGTCGTATATATAATATAATAGCCTATGTATACTATAGGGCTGGATGTCTCGCCTCAAAGCCACCGACCGGGGCCACAGTATCAGTGTAATTACCTGCACATGCATGGATCCACCCCGGGGGGGGGGGGGGGGGGGGGGGGTTAGAATCAACAACTCTTTGATCATAACCCATCTTGAAAAGCGTCCCCCCACCCACTCCCACGGGGAGAGGGGGAAACCTGTCTCTTTGGCTATAACGAACAGATGGCCACGTGATGTAGAGGAGGTGGTTGCCCTTATTAAAATAATTATATTTATAATCTCACAGAGAATGTGAATCCCCACTACCAGGAGGACTGGGACGGGCACCGACAATGTGCCTATAGAAGGCTAAGACTCCATCAGAAAGTCTGTGGAGGAGGATGATGTAATATGTTGTTTTTCATGTGCGACTCTGCCCAGAGCTGTTGAGAAAACAACACCTACAACTTCACCAGTTTTCAACCTATCTTTGTAGCGACATTCTAAACTGTATTCGGCTTGTGCTCAACATGCCCCGCTTCTGTGGCCAACACGGAAGTGCCTCTCACTTGCAACAACTGCGGACTAGAAATTATATATAACTCTATGGACTAGACTAAACTTGAGCCAGCTGAGACACCACAGAGCGAGCTGCCGTGTCGAACGCAGGCCTCCATCGCGGTTTAACTATCATTTAGTATACTAAAAATATAGATAATGTGAGTGCAGACCAAATTATCTTCTCACCTTTAAACACTGAGTTCACCGTGTGGGTTCAGAGGCAAGAGACATGAGTTCACTGCTTTACTTTTGCAGAGGAGATGGAAAAGACGTATAGATTGCTTTCAGAATGTCTAATTTTATTTCTTCTAAAAGCCAACACTGCCCTAGAGTTTGGGCAGAAGAACACAGCTACAGAATACTGCTCGTGTGCTCGGAATCTCCACCTCCATGTAGCTATTAATCACTGTAGGAGAACCTAAACACGGAGAAAAGCAAACTTGTGGAATAAATCTAAACGTCATTTATTACCACAGATTATGATCATGACCTTACCATAACTTGTAATTAATTCAAGTGCGCAGCGCCGGGATTGCGTTATAAAACTGTCAAAGATTAAAGATTTAACATTATAGCCAGCGCAAACAATCTGACATGTTCAGTGGAGGGGAGGGGAGCTACGGCAAACCTCTGTGATGATGATGGCGGCCGCGATTATATACGCATGTTAATGAGCTTTTCCTTTCATGCCATCATCTGTTGCCGTGATATGGTCTTAATGAACCTATTTAAAATCACTGGTGTGTATTTATGTCCATAATGAGCCTCTCCAGCGTCAAAAGAATAGACAGATCATTGGCGTGGTGCGAATCCCCCCGGGGGTCGCTTATCACTACGCTGTTACCATGTGTACACGCCTCCACACAGCAAACACACACACACACACACACACACAGGTTGTTAAATCAACAGGTTGACATGTTTAGTACAGCTACTGTAGTTATGACATGGTATACTATACTCAACCCAAACCCAAAAGTAAGTGTCCATTTGGTTGCTAAAACGCGATGCCGTAGTGACACATTTCGAGCTTGCAGATCTGCTACTTCTTTGGATGCTTTTGTGTCGTGCTGAGTCAAGACTCAAGAGCTTGTGACTATTATAATAAGAAGGTTGAATTAATTGGAACACAGATTTTTTCTTTCCATTTCTTGAACAGTAATAGTTTTGGACATAGGCCTACAGTACAGTGAATATGAAAGCAATTAGTCTTGGACTAATAGTGGAAAAGAAAGTAACATCTCAGTGAAATGTGTTGACGTACTACGGAGCCCCATTCAAAATACATTTTATCTTGTACGGACAAGATAATATCTTGTACGTACAAGATAATATCTTGTACGTACGAGATAATATCTTGTACAGACGAGATATTATCTTGTACGTACAAGATAAAATATATTTTGAATGCATGACCATTCAGGGGCTCCGTAGACAATCAGAGGCTTATACAGGAAGGTATTGTGTAGGATGTGTCATTTTCAATATTTAGCACAGTTGCCAGAGAGATGTTTTCCCAGTTGTACTTTTCATTTTGAACTGTCAAAACTCATCACTTTTATATTATCACTGTAGCAGGGAAGTGAAATCAGCAACGGGGAAAAAAGAAAAAGCAAAGAAAAGAAAGAAACACAAGATAAGATACAAAATATTTCCAAGATGTTGAAGTTTTATGAAAAGAGATTGCCATGCTCGTCAAACTATTGTTCACCTGTTATGTCTGACAAGACTTTGTCGCTTCCTCTTGGGGGTTTGCTTCTCTTCACTCAGCTTTACAGTACTGTATCTTATCCCATTAAAACCAGAGGCCCATGCTACAAATGCCTTCCAAACCCGGCCTAGTGGTTCTCACACTTTCAAGATTTTTCAAACATGTTAAGAAAAAGCAGACGTACAAGCTCACAGCACGGCACAAAATGAGAGGTGAGAATGGTCAACGCGAGAAAAAAACAAAACACAGATGCTTTCCCGTTTTGAAATGGTTACTCTGCCTTCAAGCACCAGTGCATGGAAGACAGAAGACACAAAATAATTATCGAAAGAAATCCCAAACGAACAAACAAAACAATCCAACCCACCATGGACCCATTGCATGAAATGAAATAAAATAAAGACTAGGTCTAAACAAAGTTATGGCTAGATAGTAGACATTTAAAAGGAAGAGATAAAACAAGCTGCATGTGAAACATGTCACTCAACTTTTTCTCAGAGCAGGGGTCTTCAACGTGGAGACCCCTTAGCTGAGACCACAACACATTGTGTTGTGTTTATGTTTCATAGATTCCATTAAGATGGTCTCCGTCAGGTGAAATCCCGGAAAAATAAAAAACGGCAATAGTAGCAGATCTAAAAGCTCAAAACCTCCCTTCGTGCCACATTTCAAGCTTTCGATCTGCTACTTGTGATGCTTTTGTGTTTAATTCGCCTTTCAAACCCGACAGCAAAAGCATAATTGTGAGTGATTGTGGCAGCTATAAGCATTGGAGATGAGTGCTTTGCACAATGGCACTTCAGAGACAATGCCTCATTGTCCCCAAAAAACAACAACACTTGCACAGCTTTTCATAAGGGACTCAAACTGGCAGCTTTCCAGTCAAACAAAGCCTGATTGCATCTTGAACGTACTCCCCTACAGCTGACCTCGATTTATTTATTGCTATTTTTTCCCTTTCTTTTGTCTTGTTGCTACAATGTCAAGGAGACAAAAACCTGTTTTACTCCCGTGTGTACCTGCAGTGGTGGAAGAGGTACTCGGATTCACTAAAAGTAAAAGGTAGTAATACCCACACTATAAAAAGTAAAAAGTAGCAATTTACCACAATGTGGAGATATTATGTTTGTCCTGTACCCGGTATAGGTTATCTCTCCTGGTTGGATACAATTGAATTGTTAAGCAGTGGTTCTTCTCACCCCTGGGAGTCCCTGGACTGCACTTTTCAAGTGTGTCCGTGTTCAAACTGATCCTTCACGTGTGCAATTTGTGTGTTTGGTGCACACAGATTTGGTCACATCTGTCCGTTTACACTTCAAAGGGGGTGCAGAGCAGGCATGGACCCTGAACACCCCCCCCACCACCACCACCACCCCCATTTCCCCTCCCTGTGACACCCAGAGCCTCTGTCAGGTCTTTTTTTATGTTTGGAAGACAGGCGAGGCGTGTGATTTACATGCTGCTCGGGGTGCCTGGTCGTTCCAGGGGTTCAGCGTTTCCTGTCCCTAGAGGAAGCAGGTGGGAGAGAGCCTCTGCACAGCAGGATGGCCTTTTGCCAGTCCCTGTGCAACCCGGGGGTTGTGTGTGTTTGTGTGTGTGTGTGTGTGTCCGTGACACAGTTTGAGTCAGAACGAATGTGTCGTTGCATGCTTGCGTGTGCGTGTGCACGTTACACGAGCGCTAGCCTCCAGCAGCATATGGTTGTGTTCAGCCTCTCCACATCTGTGCCGGCTGAACAATAGCCGGCCGTTGCCCCCCCTCGGGAACGACTGCGGTCTGTCAGGCCTCATCAGCCACGTCCTAAAACCTAAACGATCTGGTCGCCTAACGCCCCCAGGCCCCGTACCGGCGCCGAGTGATACATCTCGCTCACCCTTGACCTCCCCATCCATCCTCGCCGCCCACGCAATCAACGAGCAAAAAAGAAAAAGAAAAACATAAATACACAGGAGAAACATTTGGACATAAGGGTACGGCCGTGTCCGCGGGGTGTAATCACAATGGTTGTTCTTTCAGTTGGCCCTTACGCCACCAGATTCTATTTATTTATCCCCCGGGCCTCATTTCCAAGTTCTGGAAAGTTAACTGCATTTAATTTTCTTGATATTGTATCACTTGAGTATTTGTTCTACTCCACTACATCTCAGAGGCAAGTATAGTGGTGGATATTGCTTGCAATCTCACGATAGGTATGTATCACGATACAGAGGCCACAATATGATTAAACGTTTAGTCAAAATAATGACCATGTTGCACAAATACAATAAAGCACTTTTAGGCCCACATAAATCTTTAAATTAAAATAAACATCCTAACAAGCGGTCTGGGAACTTGGGAAGGGAGTGCATTGCAACTTTCAAGGGGTTCTACGTTAAACGTTAAACAGAGGTACGTTTGGGAACACTGCGTCACCTAGATAATTCATGCCGTATCAATACAGCAGCCTCTCGATCGATTCACCTACAGTATCTGCAAGTACTGTATATGTTTTACTTTTTAAAGAAAACATATAAACAAGCCATTTGGAAATAGCAGATCTAAAGTACTTAAGCTCACAAACGTGTCACGATAGCGCCGTGTGGAGTTTGTAGAATGCCTGCTTGCTAATGTTTGACACATTTTGAAAACGTTTGTGAAATTGGACTGTATTAAGTCAAGTAAAATGTGCAATACAGGAATGTTACTTGTATAGGATTGTCCCTATCCAATCACGTGATCGGAAATAGGGGCCAATCATGTCATCTTCAAATGATCAGAATCGGATCGGGAGCAAAAAAGGCACGATCCCTAGTAGCAATATTATATTCATATCATGGTATTAGACTGGATATTGCCTGTGATTTTGGATACTGAATTATTATGATATGGCATAAGTTTTCTCTAAAAATATAAATATCGGATCGGGAAGAATCAGTAAAAAGTAGGAGTAAAAAAATGGGATAGGGTCGTCCCTACTTGTAATATTTCTACCTTGTGGCATTTCCAGTTCTACTTAAGTAAAACACTGCTTCCACCAGCGGTGTCCACGGGGCGTAATCCAAACTGTTGTTCTTCAGCTGGCCTTCCCTTTGGGTGGTGTTTATTCATCCCTTGGCCTCATTACATGTGTGAACACACACTGACCATAAATCCTGGAGGCCTCTGGTTCGTCTGTTGTCCACTTCAGACTAATTGAAACCAGCCACACGGACCGAAAGCGAAAAGTTGAGAGAGCAGACTGTTGTTCACTTTGTATTTGGAAGTTTTGTCTGACATGGCTCAGGCTTTGTCCATCAATAATATAACCACTGTGAAAGAGGCCCGATTGCGTTTGTCGATAGCGTGGTCTGGTCTTTATCATATGTAGTGTGTGTGTGGGGGGGGGGTAATGGTTTTCCTCATATATACTGTATACTGTAATGTAGGCAATTCATCCCGGCTGGCTTATCAAAACATCACAAACAGAAAATAGAATGCATTGAGGGCCGCCATGAAGGGGCGATTGGAAAAGAGGTCAATGAAAAGGTCATGTAATTTTTGTCAATGTTTTGATACCAACAAACATAGCCTACATTCTGAGCTTTTAGATTCAATTGTTTTCAAGCTATTTTGCAATGGGGAGGCTAATAGCTAAAGGCTATGTCTACAGTGTATTTGGGGGGAGGGGGTCCTTGGCATCAAAACATTTGGGAACCCCTGAATGAGGTGAAAGGTTTTACATAAGCTGTGGCAGTGACAACAACTCAGAAAGAAACACGACAAAGTCAAAACAATTCAGCTGACACTGGAAATTCTGCTGCCCTTTTGTCAGTGGAGGTCATGAAAGTGAAGGCACACTTTGTGAAAACTCTGTCGTCGTCCCCCCGTCCCCCCCCGAAGAAACATCAACCGTACCATTCACAAAGACGAGATCGGTGGTCCTGTCTAAAAAATATATATAGAGATGCATTGATTTCCAAACATAAATAAGAAACATGCATCTCGAATTCTCCATTATTTGATTAATCAAAGATGTAATAAATAGAAAATATAGTTGAAGCCCTAAGTACTCAGCAATACCCAGCAATGTATTGGTACAGTGGAAAGGCACACGTGCACACGCACGCACAAACACGTGCTCTCACACACACACACACACACACACACACACACACACACGCACACGCACACGCACACACACACAGACATGTTTGACCGTTTTCAATCACTCTCTGATCTCCTGCCACGGTTTCACGTTTCCATTTCGTCTTCATCACCTCCCCTGCATGCAACCATGTGCTTCTCTCCCCTCAATCTCAATGAGAAGCACATTTATTGCTACTTGGAGCCGAGCACCACTCAACATGTTTGTTTCCCCCGCTCCGCTCCGCAAAGCAAACGTTCCTCGAGGCCTCCGTATGCCATCTATATACCTTCGCCCAGCACCAGTTCATTCAATAGAAAGCGAATGTGACGGCAACGTAAATCGCTAATCAATCGCGTCGTTGCAGAAAAATGAATCGTGCCTCCTGGTGCTGTCAAACGCGGGGGTAACGTGTCGGTAACAGGAGTATAACGCGGCGCGCCACAAGGCCCTCCTCAAAGGATTACTGGGCTATTAGCAAATGCAGGCGCTATTCTAGTATCACGCCTGAAAAAAAACGGGAAAAAACAAACATGGGATACGGATTCCACAGGGAAATCCATTATGATACATCAAGTCTGTTCAGACTGTATGATTAGATTATTAGGCATGCAATCGTACCCCCCACAACCACAATCACAACCACCGCCCCTGGAGTATTAGAATATTCTTTGCATTGTAGCATGTTTATTGCTGTTCTCATTAGGGCTTCCAATTTTGATTTATTTATTCATTTTTGTATGGGAACTGAAAGCGAACACATTCCATTTGATGTGGAAATGTAAACTGCTTCAAAGCAAACAATGTTTTGGTGTGTAACTGGAGAGATGAGCTGTGTTCACTCTCCAGCAGTTTGTGGTCGCTAAAGACTGTTCCTGCTGCGTTCCGTTGCATAATGTCGTGCACATACCTGTGCAGAGAGTGTGCTATGATTGGTCTGTAACGGGCTCTCAGCGGGGGTGTTTAATATGCACAGGTTCAGCCAGATTATAAAGAAATTGGGTCTGTATGTGATCCTTTTTCTTATCACGATAATTGATTTTGTGTCGCATTATCTATGGCATTGGTATTAATAGAGCAGCAGGTAAGGTATTAATATAGAATTCATTGCAAATTGTAGTATTCAGTACTCAACCCTATAGGAAAACGACCCTTTAAGGTCTTTGAAAAAGCCCGTATTACGATTTGGCATACAACATTATCTCTTGTAGAAAATAGCCAAGCGGCTATTGTCATTATTTTGGTGCAGTGGTTCCCAAACCTTTTCATGTCAAGGACCCCCAAATTGACACTCATTAGCCTATGGACCACCCATTTGAAAACATATGCCAAGGACCCCCATAAGAGTAAATTTCAACCATTTTAATTTCAAGGGCCCCCGAATTAGGCTACGGTCCCCTATTTAATGGCATTTCTATCTCTGGGACCCCAATTTATATTGTAAAATGAAAGTTAATTTAACTCTGAGAGTGTACATTTGTACAATATCTGAGTTACCGACACATAAGGTTACTAACTATCATTTAGCTGGGGACCCCCTGGAACTCCCTCAAGGACCCCCGGGGGTCCCCGGTCCCCACTTTGGGAACCACTGGTCTTTAGCAGTGGTCCCATTTGTGGGCCATGGATCAATTTTTATGGGTGTCGAGTAAAGATCCCATTTTCTTTTCCTAAATGTAATATTTTCTCGTCTAATCTCTCCTAAAGTTTGGGAGCCACTGGTCTATACGGCACATCAACAGGAAGGGCCACCATTATTGTACAATGTGACGTGTGCCCTTTGGAAACGGGGATGGTGACGCCGTAATTACAGCAAAGTGCAGGACTCGAGATGTGAAGGGCCTCGTCAAAAACCATATAACAGCACAGCCAAGTACTGGTGCAACAAGAGAGGCTACACGGTAATAACTATAGTCTTCTTCAGCACTGTGTTGATGCACTCCTCATCGTTCAAGAGGCCAGAATATAGCGTTGATCCGACAAGCCTCCGAAATGGTGCGTGTGATCGTCTATACCCGGCTTCGCTGCAGGATTTATTATTTCTAAAAGTCCCGACACAACTTCAGACTTGTTGAAAGTTGGGGTAGCCCATGAGGATGGCGAGATCCACGTGGGAACGGCATGGTTTGCAGCCACCATCTGAGCCCCATTGGCTTACGTTATAAGATTAAGGTTCCATATTTCATACAATATAAAACATATGCGAAAGTAAAATGTGTGTGGGGGTGCTTCTGTGTCCTATACTGGCAGCATGCACCATTACATTTGGTGGTGGTGAACGGTCCAGCGGTTCGTGAGAACAAACTGCTTATCTCCTACTGCAGTTTTTCCTCAAAGTGGGGTCCAGGGACCGCGAGGGGTCCCAGGGGGTCCCCATGCATCAATGTCGGTGCTTATAGCATTAAATCAGTTGAGAAACTTTAACCCTACTGTATGCATTGGCCATTTTCAAAATAAAACATGAATAAAATAAAATAAATATCTGAAACACAACACACATCTTGTATGGGCTGGTCCCTGGCACAAAATATGTTCAGATGGGGGCCTGCAGCCAAATACATTTGAATCAAAAAAGGTTTGACAGCCAACAATGTTCTACTGAACCAAGCCATACAAAAATAGAAGAAAAGATAAATACTAATAACAATAATACAAAAACTACCATCTTCCTTTGCAGCACCATATCTCCAAAATATTTCTTTAAAAAAAAGCTAAAACTGTTCCTGTTTGCCGTTGCCTTTTACTGTGTGTGTGTGTGTTTATTGTTTTCAACCATTTCTTCTGCACTGTAATTGTATTCTATTATTTCTGTATTTTCTTCACGTGTGTATTGTTTTATTTTATTACACTCTCCTAATGTGCCTAATGCCTATGGGCCTCGATGTCTTACTATGTAATGTCTTAAATATAAAGCACTTTGAATTTCTGTTGAAATGGGCTGTACAAATCTACACATATATACTGTATAGGGCTGCAAATTTAGTAATACTAATCAAAACCTACAAAGTAACTAACGTTTTCAAATAAACGTAGTGGAGTAAAAAGTACACTATTTGGAGTAAGTAAAGTACAACACCTCAAAACTGTACTCAAGTACAGTAGTTAAGTAAATGCACGTTGCAAGTTGCTTTCCACCACTGCAAGGTCAGTACTATTCCAGCAGTGACTCCAACCTCTGTAAAGCTATATCTTTGGTGCAGAAAGTGAAACCACATTTTACTTTGCATGAGCATGATTGGACCAGTCACCAGAGTTTTTTGGTCCAGACACTATGAAGAATGACTGCAGTGGGCCATGGGGGCGAGTGGGATGGGGGAGAGGAAGAGGTTTTGTGTGCATGGGGGTTTATTCCGTGCGGATCCCCCTGCCGGGACCCCCTGGATCTCTGAGGCATCTGGTCTCGAACGAGGAGCCCCCAGAGCACACAGCTCATAAATCCCTGCCTTTTTGACAAGAAGTTCTGTGTGGTGTAGGAGAAGAAAAAAGGTCCTGCTTGCAGAGTCGTATGGAAAGACACGCACGCACGCTATGTCACTATAGCACAATACCCCACAAAGTAGCTTCAAAGTATCAAGGTCCGTACTCGTCTCACACCAGTGGTTCAAAGTCTCAGGGTCCGTGTCTCACACCAGTGGTTCAAAGTCTCAGGGTCCGTGTCTCACACCAGTGGTTCAAAGTCTCAGGGTCCGTGTCTCACACCAGTGGTTCTCAGGGTCCGTGTCTCACACCAGTGGTTCTCAGGGTCCGTGTCTCACACCAGTGGTTCTCAGGGTCCGTGTCTCACACCAGTGGTTCTCAGGGTCCGTGTCTCACACCAGTGGTTCAAAGTCTCAGGGTCCGTGACTCACACCAGTGGTTCAAAGTCTCAGGGTCCGTGTCTCACACCAGTGGTCAGGGCCGGATCTACCATATGGGTACTTTGGGCACGTGCCCAGGGGCCCTTGGGCACCAGGGGCCCCTCAAAAAAAAAACACCAGTGGTTCTGAGGGTCTGTGTCTCACACCAGTGGTTTTCATGTCAAGGAACCGCTGAACAAAGAGGGCACTCAATTTAATGCATTGAGAAAGCATATACGTTGGCTCTAAAGGAGCCTCGTTCTGAGCTATTGACAAAAAAATGACATTTTCTGTAAAATGTCTTTTTTTTTTTACATATTCTCCTCATTCTCATAAGATACAATCATTTTTAAACACTGCCATGTTTCAACCTCTGACCCTGAATTGACTTCACTGTTCCAGTACACACCCTTATTTTCGGGGAAATAATTTGAGAGACTTCTGCACTGACTTTCAGTCTCCCAGGGTCATACTTAAGACAGACCCTTTTGCGTCCTCTGCCATTAGGCAATTATCCTTGTGGGAATTGTGCTCAGTGTGGCAACATAGACAAGACATCCTATTTTAATCGTCCACATACTGGCAAGAAGTTCAAGATCAAAACATAATTACCTGTCCACCCACGTTGTCTATATGATACGTTGTCCGGGTGATTTGGCATACAGTATATCGGCATAACCACTAGACAGCTGAAACAGAGAAAGAGTGAACATAAGACTTCTATGCATAGAAATGACCGTGACTATCGTGTTGACATTCATTTTAATGCACTGTATTGGTAGCTATAGAACAAGTCAACCAACCCAGAAGAGGTGGTAATCATGACCTTCCACTCAAACAACATGAGGCATACTGGACACACACTACAAACACTTTACCCAAAAGGGCTTAATGATAAATTACTTCTAAATGTAACGCTATAATTATACCTATTCTTTTCAAATACTACAGTCATTGGATTATTAAACCTCTTGGTCCAGGTGGATGTCTGGGAGACTACATATAACATTTCACTGTTTTTAAATGTACTTTCCACTCTTGACATTGGCACTGGTGTCAGCAAGCTTTTCAGTTGGTAGCGCCACCACAAATTAAAAAAAGTTTTTCTGACGTGCACGCAATGTGCACATGGATGCGCCCACGGTTATTTATTCTTTCAAGTTCAACAGGTGGGCAGATTGGGTTAATACACCGTATCATGCCCACACATCGGGCGCCATTTATTTATGTAGCGGTAGCTCTAATTCATACTGAAAGTTCTATATCTGTTATGGGCTGGCAGCCAACCAGCCCACGTAACTGGTGAGGAACTGTCAGACAGCGTATGTATGTGTGGGGGTGCTGTCAGTGAATGAAATGATCGCCACACTCTCCTCCACTCGCCCACATGCATGTCACACCTTAAGAAATTAAGTAGCATTATGTCACACTCTGGAGCCCTGACCCCCTTGTACCCCCCTGAGGACCCCTGCGGATCCCCGGACGACACTATAAGAACGAATATCTTACACTATCGAATTAAAATGTAAGAAGAGAAAGCAACAACAATTATTTACTCTTGGAGTCCCAAATGGATATAGGCCTACATGACAGTACTGAGGATTCTGTTATGCATCTTCATGCATTCACAAATGCACATACGTACATGCACGCGTGCACACACCCACCACATTTTAATCGTGGCTTGATTATACATCAGAACCACACTCTGTATTTAATCAGGCAACAGAACACTGAGCTGTGTTTGTCATTTGAATGTGAACTGAGTAGATTAAATAGTGAAAAATAAATGCAATTGCATAAAGTCAGAAAGTCATGATTGCCGGGTCCTGATTAAGCGGCTCTACGCAATGTCTCTGCAAACTTCAAGATGCGAGCTAAATATAATATTACTAGTTTCAAGCCTCCCTTGGAGATTTCAGTGGATTCAAATGCAATCAATGCATTGAAAGGGACAAAATCACGTTTAATAAGAGCATTCAATGCTACAGTCGACTAATAATAATATTAAGCTTTAATTATATAGCACCTTTCATACAGGGTTGCAGTTCAAAGTGCTTCACAGGCAGGACATACATTAAGTGCTTTACAGTTAGGTCATATAGTTTAGATCAAACACAATACAATACTACTGACCTACCGCAACCGTCTCCAGCAAGATACATTACATTCTGTCTTAAATCCGAGCTTGGGTTTTGGTGTACGCCCACGTCAACGTGGCATCTATCAAGTGATCCTATACAGCTGATCCTAGCGTAAGCTTTGACAAATGTCACGGGTGAAACCGACCGTCAGTTAAACAACACGCCCTTAAATATTCCTTGAAATGCACCGATTTGTATGACATGAACAACTGGAAAACAACATATGGAAAGCCTGGCTGTAGAGCACATAGTCGGTGACGATGGAATGATAAATGTCGAAAATGTCAGTGATTTCGCCGTGCGCCCATTTTCCAGTGTATATCACGTTGATAAATGAGGGCCTATAAACCCAACACAAAATCTAACCCTAACCTTCAGTTGTAATCGGCCACGTTAAGTCCCCTAACCTCATATCAGTTTTAACCGGCCACGTAGTCAGTTGGCAACGGGCGTCATCGCTGGTAGCAATGACCAACCACACATAATGCAGCCTACTGATATTTGGAAGGTCAGTAGACGTGTCTACTGGAGCATTGAATGCACTGCTTAAATGTGATTGTCCCTTTCAATACATTAATGGGATTTGAAACGGACTTCCAGAGCAGACATACTGTAGAAGGTGACAGAGACAATATCCAACACTCAAAAAAGCGAAACGACGCAGAGCCTCACTGACGCATTTTGAGCCGATCTAACAACTCACAGTGAAGTGAAGTGACTACAAGAGCAATGTACCGACCTCGAGCCCAGGAGACACCGACGAGGGAAGTTCAGGGAACAGAGAAATCTATACCCAACCCTGAACATTGCACACGATGGGCCCCAAGCCAAACAGAGGTGAGCTAGCGTGCCCTCGTCCCATACACGGTACAACTGCTATACTATGCAAACTGTGTACATACAGTAGTACAGTTACCAAGTTGAAATCAGCCCGAAGCTTGCTAACGTTGGCGGTGAGATCCGGGAAGAAGTTGACGGGCTAGTTTTGGTACCAAAGCCTAGTCTACTCCTTCTGCAGATCTTGCCACCAAGGTCAGCATGAAGCTCGGGGCTGCTTTCAACTCAGAGAAAGATGGAGTACATCTCATTCTTCCCAGTGGTGCTCTCTCTGAGCCTCAATGGCACAGCAGTGGTGCCAAGTACTGTACTTACAAGTACAATTCTGAGGTATCTGTACTTTACTTGAGTACAAGAACACAATGTGTCGTGATGCAACACATTGTGAGCTTGTAGATCTGCTATTTTCAAAAGATGTTTATACATTTAAAAATCACACCCGTGTGAAGTGAGTGGTGCAACTCCGTGTGGGGGTCCCCGGGAGTTCCAGACCCCAGGAACACGCCCAGGGGGCCAGGCTAATTCCGAAACGGTTAAGAAATTACAGTCCCTCTACTGTACCCTCTACTTTACTGTACTGTACTGGCACACCCGAAATCATCATAATAGAGTTAATATGTGCGTGTGTGTTAGGTTGCGCACAGGTGAAAAACAACCATGCTATTTTGGTGCTCATACCCACCCAGGCAGGCACCCACACACATAGCTCCATAAGGGAGTGGTTGCACCACTCAAAAAAACTTGGAATGGAACATTCTGCATAATGAGTACTTTCTACTGTTGGTACTTTAAGTAGCCTACATTTTGATAACAATACAGTTTTACTCAAGTATGTTTTGAAATCCAGACTTTTACTTGTAACAGATTATTTCTATATTGCAGTATTGATATGTTTACTTAAGTAAAACTTAATACAGTATATTTTCACCACTGCAATGGCTTGAATACACACACACACACACACACACACACACACACACACACACACACACACACAGTGAGAGAGAGCATTCAGTGTACATGCATTTCACTCTCACAAGCATGCCATTATCATGCATAAGGCTCACTAATTCCCCAACACTTTGCAACAACAGGCAAATAGTAAATGTTGGGAATATTCACTCTATCAAAAGCGACTTATTTACTTTTCATTAGGCGCGGCATCATTCAAGGTGAGTTTGTTTAATGCTCTGCGCAGAAGACACTGGGCTCCTTTGTGTCGATTAGAGCGTAATGGGCCCCGTAATGAATGGTATAATTTTATGGCTGGTTTAATCTCGAGGCGAGATGAGGTGCCGCGTTGGTAACTGGGATTCTTTGGAATGCAAAATCTCTCATTATATGCTGTGGTTGTTATTTTCTATAGAGAACTTTTTTGCTGCATGGGGAAGCTATGCTCATTAATAAACACCACATGGCAGAATACAAAGTACACAAAGAAGTGTCCTCTTTTTTTCAGTAAAGTTTATGGAGGAGCTTTGCGAGGTGAAGAGGCAACTCGTTCTGCTGCTCTCTGACGCGAGTGCCGAATGGTCTTCCGCATTCTAGTAAGTATGCTCTGCGATTGGCCAGTGCACTTGTGCACGGACACGCTGTGATTGGCCAGTAGCTACTTTGAGTGGCAGTCGGGGAAAACGCTCTCGCCAGACCATATCGGGTCGCAACTGGAACGGGGCTGAGTCGGTCGGCTAAGCTAACTTCGCAACGCTTAACACGGCAACTTGCAGTGTCTCTCGTGGCTCAAGTTCGCTTTAGACGGCGCCCTTCTGTCGCGTTCTCAAACTACTTATAGGAGGGGGGCGTGACCATTTACTCAAAATGTGAATGCCATTCGGCACTAGTCGGCACCTCTGACATAGTATACAATGATACTGTATATCACTGTAAATAAAACACCACATGCAGAGAAACAGGAGACCCTCATTTTCCTCAGTCTGTCACATTTCCCTGTATCTCTTATCACCTTTTGTCCGAGCTGTTCTTTGCAGACAGTCCTTTTCAAATAGTTTCATGTCAAGTACAGACCGCTACAGTAGTTTGATATTGTCTCTTTCGGATGGAAAACCTCATGTGTACTTTTCGTTCAGGATTCAAATCGAAAATAGCAAAAGTAGCAGATCTACAATTTCCTACTTTTCTGTAACGTACTGTATGAACAAGGGTATTCATTTTTGGAGTGAAAGAAAAATAACGACATATGGAGATTAAATGTTTCTGCCGGACAACAATAATGCTTCCGGATTCCCATTTGATAACATTTCCATCGCTGGGATGCGATACATACAGTACGTTACAGAAAAGTAGATCTTTCACCTACTTTATATAGACACCCAACGGGGGGTAACCCCCTCGAGGACCTCGGGATGTCTCCGGACCCTACAGTATGTCAAGAACAAGCCCATTGACCACCCTTGCTGTTTTTCATTTTGCATCGACCGCAAAATCGACCGTTGGTTTTTGCTCTCAATCATAATAATAATCATAATCATTATCAATAAATAATTCACACATTGCCAACCTTGAGGTCATTGAAAAGCTTGCAAAACGGCTCAATTCAAGCATCTGGGGGATGAGCTCACAGTTTATTGTAGAGACTTTCAACATTCCTCAGGCCACGGAGGCCTGGGGTCCTCGACCCTCACTACATAATAACTGTATACAATTTTGTTGCATAAATCTTCTCATAAAGCTTTGTTGTGATTCATTTCATGTTTTTTTAAAGGTCAAAAATAGTTTAAAAAGTTTAAAAAGATTTGCACTATTTACTGAAAGAGTTGTAAGGGGTCACAACCTAGAACAACGTAAATGCTGTTTTATTCTTGGTGCAACGGAGACAAAATGCATGTGAATTATTGAACCAAAGCACTTATTTTGTACAGTATGTATCCACCTGCTGTAATTTTCTAACCATAATTTGGTGCCGTCATTCAGTCGTTTAAGAACTTTCACTACAAGCTTCAGTGTTGTGTAAAGTTAGTTTTTTACACATAATCTTTTCTATTAATATGTTATATATATTAATATATATTTATCTACACCAAAACTCTTACCGAAAATAGCCAATCTAGCTGTACATGCTACTCAACGTGACGTGAGTAGCCCTCAGAATAGGGATGCATCTAGCTGGGTTCTGCCAAAGAACCTCCTAGTAGCCTATAGTATAGTAGAAACTCTGAGGACTCCCCTGGGGGTCCCGGAACCTTGTTTTAAGGACACCTGATTTAACGTATAACTGGCGCAACAGGATTCTGCTATGTACATGCGTCCCCAATGAGTTAGAAATGTCAGTGTGATAAGAGTCATTTCATTACCTCAATAACGGGGTGATCTGCCAAAAAACACGTTGGAAACGGTACAAACAAACGTCCTGTCGACCATAATCCGTCTCTCTTAAGCGTATTCATTCTCCATCGTGTCAGGCTGCCGCTTGCCAAAAACAATTATCTACAAGCTAGCAACGCGTTGTTACGTAGCTTGTGGATCCATATTTTGGCACAGTCATAATTGAGGTTTAGACAGATCTGGAGCTCTGCACCACCGTATGACAACTAGAAATAACTAGTGTTTTGGTGTCTTGGCAGGCCAGAACATGTCATGATCTCACAGTCTTACTATAGGTTATTGCCTGGAATCCAGCTCATGGCATTTGTCCCATGTCAATTCTCTCTCCAATATTCTATCTAACACCACAAAGTTGTGTTTGGATTTTTCTCTCAATCATAATAATTATCAATGAATAATTCACACATTGCCAACCTTGAGGTCATTGAAAAGCTTGCAAAACAATTCAAGTATCTAGGGCATGAGCTCATAGTTTAATGTAGAGGTTTGTTATTATTATTGGTTATTGGAGTCCATCTCATGGCATTTGTCCTATGTCAATCTTTTGTTGAAAAACCCTTTCAAATAGAGAAACTAGTGAGCTTGTAGATCGGCAATTTTAACTATTTTAAAATGTTTGTTTTAGGGGTAAGGCTAGGTAGGGCCCATAGTTTTTGTATTTGGTGGATGACAGTATTATTGTGTAAATAGAATA
Source organism: Protomyctophum bolini (assembly GCF_963924005.1). Classification (NCBI taxonomy): domain Eukaryota; kingdom Metazoa; phylum Chordata; class Actinopteri; order Myctophiformes; family Myctophidae; genus Protomyctophum; species Protomyctophum bolini. The sequence goes on along the minus strand of NC_137877.1, from coordinate 17,560,333 downwards.
TGCTATGTTGATGAATTGAATACATGCAATATAGTCCCCAGGACTTTTTCTTTGTTATCCTTTTAGTCTTAATGTCTAACACTTTTAGTTTATCTTTCTTCCAGCATTGCTGATTATGTAACCATGGCAACCACTTTCAAAAGAAAATACTGTGCAGTTGTAGAACACGCATTAACCTCATATTATAAAATGATTGTTTTTGCACACAGCAACTGCCGTTTCTTTCAGCCATTTAATCTTTGAGTGATACGTTTCGAACCGAAGCCCTGTGACGTGACAGGTGAGCTAGTACAGTAGATCATCTATGTTCCAAATAATTGTGCACGATATTGGGGGTTGGGGGGTGGGGGGGTGGTGGGGGCATTGTGCTTAAGTGGTTGCGTTTGTCAGAAAACAGAACAAACCCTGCAGAACTTTCAACACAGATGCAAAACAATAAGGAGTAGTTCTAACAACAACAACAACACCACAGAGAGAGAGAGAGAGAGAGAGAGAGAGAGAGAGAGAGAGGGAGAGAGATGAAGGAGGAGGATGAAAACAATCCAAAACAGCCAGAATCCCAGCGGTCTACAACATATGTGAGGAACTCTCCTTTTAAGGCTGCTAAATTATGTTTCAAACACGCAGCGCAAGCCTCAGTCAGCTTTACGCCGAAGAGCGTACAGATGTAACCAAGTGGACCCGTCAAGGGTCCATTTGGTTACCATCTGTACGCTCTGTGGAGTTAAATTAACGCAGAGAATTGTTGTTACCGTGTTTGGAACGTGATGGAAAATACCAGAGCCATAATCCCTGGGGAATCCCAGAGGAGGACATCTGTGAGAGAAAAGCTCCCCCCCCCCCCCTCAACAAGGTACTGTATAGCCTTCACTGTAATTACTGCCATTTACTTACATTTCACCAAGCGTCCAACATCACAACACTAATTATGTGGAAAAGTAGAAAACAAAGATCAAACAAAGTGCGGAAGTTGTTTGAGGCAAAATGGAAAGAGGTGCCCTGAGCTGCCCTCACCAGGTGGCAAGAGCACTGTGCTACATTGTGTACACAAGTTGCCAGAAGGCACGCACGCACGCACACACACACACACACACTCAAGGTGACCAATAGCTAATGTATATCCTCAGCAGCGTGTTAGTAAATATTGTAGTTAATGATGATGATCAAGCCCAGGCGGTGGCGTAACCGTCTGGCCACCCGACTGGTAATCCAGTCGCAGTGTGCCGCGGGTTCGACTCCCGAGCCCGACACGGCCTTTACGGCATGTCATCCCCCCATCTCTCTCCCGTTTCCTGTCAGCCTACTGTCTGTCCCTTCACAAAAAAAAACAATAAAAAGGCGTAAGCCGCAAAAAAATATCTTAAAAAAAAAGAAAATTATGATGATCAATCAATATTAGTAGTAGTAGTAGACTAGTTGCGAACGCAGTGAGCACTAACTATGAGACCTAGCAGAGACTTAGCAGTACCAAACCACACCGTTTGCACACATCTCACCATGCTCAACACCAACAGCATGCCTGTCCAGACATCAACCACTACTTTGCATCCATGCAACTGCCATATTTATAGTGCAATACCCATTTATATGAAAGAACACATTCTTGCGCAAGACCACCGGCCTACGTCAAAATCGTCATCACTTTGCAGAGTTACGCCAACTCTGTTCACTTCATGGGGCCAGTTCAATGGCACATTGTATAGTCTACGATCTTCACAGTGACACACGCGTTTTGGTTACATGAACCACACGACCGGGTGATTTCCGCACAGGTGAACACACACATGACGGCCACCGCCAGCAACAACCCAAAAAACACATCTCTCGCCTATCGCACGGCAAACGCCACACGACTACGCATGGTGAACGCAGCTAATGGCCCCTACACACTGTAGGAGTTTTAAAGTTGTCGGTGAGTCATCAGATCGTTGTGCATTTCACACTGCAGGAGTCTTTTTTTTTTAATCGGCTGTTATATCTTTGTGGCTTTCACAGTTTCACACTAAACGATTGATTGCCGACCAGGGATCTCACACTGCAAGAGTTCACCAAGATAGGATCCAGACACGACACATATAGGCAGCGGCTACATCATTAGTTTTTTTATTCCAATTCATTTTGACATTACCCAGTAACTGGGTAACTGGGTAACTTTTCTAATTAGTGTGGTTGCAACCAGACTATAGTTATTGTCACACTTTATTATTCTTGGAGTAACCTACCTAACTTCTGCTGTGATTGGCCGAGCTTTGCATGACGTTTGTAGTAGCTAATTGACTGTTGTTGGTTACGTAACCAATCTGATTTACAATCGTTTATAAAGACATAAATTCCCTTACAGGGGCAGAAGACCAAACTATTCAAGCGTTATAGAACTATACTTTTCAAGAGTCAAGGAGTCAATATTAGTGGGAGGGGCCTATGTAAGCGACTGCGGCACACGTTGCAATTTTTCAAAAATGCGAATTGTCTGGGGAACAGGGAACAGTCAGATTCACACCCAGTATCACTATGTGGTTAAATCCAGATACAGCACCAACAGTCGGTTTGGTTTTGAACATGTGCCATTCGTTTAATGCACTCAAATAGACAGTGATACGATTATTCAATGGTGCCTGTGAGTTTACCTTATTTCAACTCCCTTACATAGCATATCTGTCTCAGAACGATGGAATTAAAATTGGGCTTTGAAGAAAATGGAGGAGGGAGAAAGAAAAAAAAAAACTTTACTTCTAGGCCACCGGCTTGTTCAAATGAATGCATGGATGAGACAATTCTCACTGGGCCTGAAAACTTAATTCAGAAACACGCCATGCGTTGTCCCATGTGTACTGTACTTCCAATATGATGTACATACGTGTCACGGTGTGTGTGTGTGTGTGTGTGTGTGTGTGTGTGTGTGTGTGTGTGTGTGTGTGCGTGTGTGTGTGTGTGTGTGTGCGCGCGCCTGACAGCCCACTCCCAGAGCCATGTTCTGTGACTTTGTGCCTGGCAAAAGAAAGTGAAATGCAAATATTTGGGACCTGGAGGGTACAAGGTTGCCAACAGACCTTTGCTCATGGCTCTGGGGAGTCATCTAGGACCGGTGCTGGATTAGCCTTTCAGAATGGCTGCTAGGGAGGGGAGTTATATCCAGGCAGTCTGCCCAGACAGAATTAATATGTCAGGCGGCAAACCTCTGAGTCGACCTCTTGACCATCACATGCAAATTATCTCAGAGTGGACAGGGGAGAGGAAGCTAGGAAGATGGTAACCTCGCGTCAGACTTCCCACCTCAGGGGAATTAAAAACTGGTATAGGCTGTTCCTTCTAAAAACTAGTCGTGTGATCCAGTTTAACCAGCCCCAAATAAGCAACTACATTTTCAAACAGGCCCAAAACCCCGCCCGCAACCATCAAAGTTTACAAGCGGAAATGTGCAATCTTCACAGAAACAAAACGAGCCCAAAGTTGCTTATAACAAGCAGACATGGCAACACGTTCTGGATGGGCTGTGACAAGAAACACATCGCAGCCATAAAGGTAATGGAGGCTCCGGGGCGTGGTGATGATGATGGTGCACTTCCATCCTCCATGCTGCTTGTTTTTAATGTCTCCCTCGCTGCAAATGGCTACTACAAACACCAGCAGCCTAAATGTGCTCATGTGTTACACCGCCGCAAACGCTTGCTGGAAGTGGCAGTCTCGACTTTTATGCAAATTGTAGATATAGTTATATCGCCCGTTAATGGCGTATAGCCCGGGGGGGCGCGATTGTCTACTCGCCCTATAACAATTTGTATAATATGTATTTATATTTATACATACGGCACTAACTCGTATAAATATTCATGATGCGAGTGAGCTATATCAGTCAACCACAGCGTTAGTGCTTAATTTGTTCGGGCGAGGTTTGCGGCGGCATTCTTACACTCCCAGTCAAATCCTCTGTGTTCGTTGGACTCAGGGTGAGTGCCAACCATATGGACCCGTTAAGGTATAGCAGTGACCAGGGGGTCCCCCATGCTAACATGATTATTAGTTATAGGAACCAAATGGACCCTTTATGGGTCTGCAACTCTGAGAGTGTACACAATGGAACCAATTACATGTGCATGCTACACTCTCAGGCCCTTTTTCCACCGGGATTAAACCGGTTATTTTTTTTTAATTTATGTTTTGTTCCCGCTTAGTTTTTTAACCAAATTAATTGGCGCAGATCAATGAAAGTTTGTTCGGAACTGGAACAAACAAAACCAAAGTGGAGTGCCACTATTCAGGTTGAATGATGCAAATGTGATATAAACCAGGGGTGGGCAACTTTGACTATGGAGCGGGACACTATATTTCCAGCCACATTGTATATTACTGTTGTAGCAAAAATAGCCGATCTTTTGAGCTTGTAGATGACTTTACTTTGCAATGTTTCCATTTGAAGCATTTGTGTCCATCACCAGTACAGGGTTAAAGTCAAACTACAGATAATTTACAGCGTATGCAAGCTCTCGTCCAGTAATGCAAATGAGGTGAACGGTCGCTCCACACACATTGACCCGACCCCATTACGCACCGTAGAATGTTGCCTTCCTCTATAAAGGACATCATAATTATATCAACGTTGATTCCTTGCGGCTTCGTGACAACAGTCTGTGTTCTCATATAGCGAGGCAGCGCTGCCGATGTGTGACCATCCTTTTTAATGTCTCCATCTCACTCCATCCTCCAACACCCGAGGAGGACATTGTCTAATGAAAACTGTTACTTTTCAGAATTAATTTAAAAAGCTCGAAACATCAAGCTTGTGGATGTGCTACCTTTGATGCTTTTGTGTGATGCTCTAGTAGTATGAAGCATTTACCATCTCCGCCGTACCTGATGAACAACAAAGGTAAATCGATGGCGCAGGACAAAGACATTGATATCCAAATAAACGCCCGGTCGGTCGATGATCATGATGATGATGGGCCCCCGCCCCACCAACCCACGGGTTTGAGTGACGTCCTGTCGTCCCAGGGCGTATCTGTGAAGACCGATGGATTTCCTCTGCCCCCCTCCCCCCCTCTCCTCTCCTCGGAGTGGACATTGAGCGGACAGAGGGGTGGGGAGAGAGAGAGAGAGAGGGGTAATATATTCTCTGCGGTATCACACCGTGCGACAGCCGTCACTCTCTGAGGTTTGGCCCCGGACAGAGAGAGAGAGAGAGAGAGAGAGAGAGAGGGACGGCCGCATCAAGGCAGAGAAAAATGGGATGCGGATCGATTGCCGTTAATTATGCGGATGTAACGAGGGATGGCGTTGCGCTGGCCTGTTTCTCCTCTCCAGGAGTCGATAAAGGTCAGGCAATTAGTTTTTTTTTCTGGCTTACCCCTCCCCCCTCTTCTGGGGCATTCGATAATGTCTCCCTTGAGATGGACTCCGCCTCCGCATTACAGCCAGTTTGATGAAATAAAATGAAAATCACACTCGTGTGAAGTGAGCGGTGCCTTTTATTATGATGTATGATGATGAGAACGTCACCATACATCAGCCAATCAAATCATCACATTCCGTGGTACAAACACATTGCGTGCTCAAACACACCTACACACAAAGCTGTGCATGGGAGCGGCTGCACCTCTCAAAAATATATGCTGTATATATTCTTTGAGACACGATGGTGAACAACGAAAGCACTCAACCCCAGTGAAAGTTACTCATTAAAATTTGTACTTGCGTTACTGGAGTAGGCCTACTTGCTTTCAGAAATATTTTAGGATTCAAAAGTACATAGGCCTACTTAAATCCGTAACTATGCAAAAGTATAATTTACATTATCTTTTTTTAAATCAATGCAGTGTTGTATCAAATATAATAATATAATAGATAATTTCCTAAAAATAATAATACTAATAGTGAACATAGCAGATCTACAAGTTCACAATGCATTGCATCACAACATGTTTATGTTTATTATTTTGCCTTTGAAAATGTGCTTTGTGAGCTTGTACTTCTGCTATTCTTTGGCGTGCAACACTCCCTTGTACACCGAAGGATAAACCAAGCCGCAGTCTTCCATTTCTTCCAGCTCCGTTGGGTTAACGACGATCTGTCTGAAGCCTGTCTTGCATTTGAAATTAGCACACAGACGTCAGTCATGTTCCACAAAGGAAATGAAACTGTATTATTATTCATAGTTTATTTATTTATAACTTTGATCAGACTTTTCTGTGAATTAGCGTGACAGAAAGCTGACAGACACATTGGTATATAGAGAGCCTTGTCACAGCTTCCACTGAAATCATGTGATTATGAACTTCATCAATCTACGTACTGGAATTGCTTCAATATTTGGGGTTTTGTATAATGCAGGCTCAGAGATTAAAAGAGGGTGCATTTTGCATCCCAAAATGCAGTTTATAGTTAAGGGACGCAATAAAAACGACCTCTGCACCCACGGGATGCACTACTGTACAGTAAAAATAATACACAGGGACTCATCAAATGTCACTGGGACTCATCTAAAAGACCACCACTGCCTCCCAGGACTCTTATTTACATCACTGCAGGCTGCCTGTATGTGTCTGTGATCTGGCCTCAGCGTGAGGCTTTCCCTAGTTCTGATATCTGCACTATCGGCAGACAGGCAGGCAACGCAGGCAACGCAGGCAACTACAAGTCATACATTATATAAGAGGATTTCAAGTGAAGATGTTACGTGCAATTAGTGTATCATAAAGAGCATGTACTCTCATGTAGGCTGTGTTTTGTGGGAAAACAGGCAAAAGTAAGACAGAGAGAGAGAGAGAGAGAGAGAGAGAGAGAGAGAGAGACTGGGCTATTACCATGACTTGGCTGAAACAAACTTTATTGGAATTAAAAGTGTGTGAAACAGTCAAAGTGCTGATATCAAAAGGGCTGCGTATCGCCCCCAGTGAAAACCACACCACAGTGATGTAATAAACCTCCATTATGAGCCAGCAATCATAAGGATCAGATCAATTTCACCGAGAACAAAAAAAAGTATTTCTTTAAGCACTTTTTTCAACCTGACCCTATTTTTGGCATGTCATTAATATCTGCCAGTCACAATGTGGTAAATGAAGGTCATATCTCAGAAGAGCCTGGATGGGATTGCAGTCCAAGTGGCACAAACACTTGGCCTTGAGGATTGACCGATTAGGCGGCCACTAGTAGGGGTGCTCCGATCACGTTTCTTGGGGGCCGATCCACTCTGCCCCACGCTAATATGGTTTCTGCCTCGGGTTTGAGTAAATGGTGCGCTGTGACTGGCCAGTCGCTGTGATTGACAGCCTACACCTAAACCTAACCCTAACCTTAACCTCAGTAAAACTATACCTAAACCTAACCCTAACCTTAACCTCAGTAAAACTATACCTAAACCTAACCTCAGTAAACTATACCTAAACCTAACCTCAGTAAAACTAACGCAGTGGCTGGGGGGAGTTTCCAAGAACCCGAATCCGCGGAAGAAACCCTTTTAGCCTGCCCCACAGACCGATCAGAATCCACGGGTGCCCATGGTAGCCGGAGACCAGGAGCGAATCAGTCTGAATCATTACATATATAGTGTATTATTAGTCTGGCAAGACAACCACAATAATGACAACGATGATGATGATGATGATGAGTGTTATCTTATCATTATTTTCCATAAGAAGAAAGGAAGAAAATAACATCTGTCCTCATGACTATTACTGATCTGCCAGACAGTGATGCAGAGTAACACCGTATTCAAATGAACTGCAAGCCAATATGAATTATTGAAGTCCTCTATCTGACACATCCAAGGAAATTAAATTATGATACAATGGACGGTGACATCCAGCACTGTAGAGTACAGTGGGATACATGCTGTTCCCTCTCTCTAGCACTCACACACATAAGCATGCACTCACACACTCACACACAATGCGTGCACAGTCCCAGCGTGTGTGGCAAGATAACAGCATGCATCAAGAGGAATATTGCCTATTGCAACAGAAACAGAAACCGAGAAACTGATATTTATTTAAATAGTTCTATGCATTTTATTTTATCAATTCTTTCTTACTTAATGAGGTTTGTCATTAATCACCTCTCTCTCTCTCTCTCTCTCTGAGCAGTAAATAGAATGTCTCTGTGATCAGTGGAGTAAATTAAATGCAGCTGCCGACACACTTGTATCGCCCGGCATAAATAACGGGGCTGTTTCCACAAGGGCTGCCTTTACCTGCCACACCATCATAAATACCTCTCCGTTCCTTTTTATTATTATCGTTTTAAAAACCTTTTAAAGTACTGAAAATAGGACATCTGCTATGTGCACTACTTTTTGCGCGATGTGCTTTTATGATGGAGTATAGGGTGTTAATGTACGAAAAACATAATAGGTTGAAATACTGTATGGAGGTACATGGTTTCTTCTGCAATAATATGATGCATCACATTCCAGGAGCACTGTTGTTGTTGTTTTTCTTATCCCCCCCGCCCCTCACACTGTTTATGTACCCCTGACAGCTTTACCTCTCACACTGTATTTATCTCTAGAAGAATATGAATTCTCCCTTACAGTGAACTGTCGCCGTTTCACCTCCTGTAGTGGAAATTAACTTAAATATTGTGCTTTTTACTGCACTGTAATTATTTGGAAACTACACTCAATGTGTAGCTTTCTCTCCATCTCTCACGGAACAACCTGCTGGATCCCAACCAGTCAGGATTCAAACCGGCCCACTCCACGGACACTGCACTTCTTGGAGTCACAGAAGAACTACATGCTGCCCAGGCTGCCTCCCATTATGCAGTCCTGATTCTTCTAGACCAGCATTTGACACAACCAACCACCATCTGCTCTTGGACACCCTACTGATCTAGGCATCGGTGGGATGGCACTAAAGTGATTCTCCTCCTACCTAACCGACCGGACCTACAAGGTTTCTTGGAAAGGTTTGCTTTCATCCCCCCGAACCCTCCTAACTGGGGTCCCACAGGGATCTGTACTCCCAGCGATGCCTAGATCATTATGTCAATAAAGGGACACTTTATGTGTGTAATATGTGGTTTTAGATATTTCTCTTTCTATGTCTCTTACTGTATGTCATGGACACTGGGCTCACTTCCCATAATGCTTTGGTGCACTGCTCCTCCTTGTGGATGGGGGGAGGGCTGTCTTACTGAGACAATAATCATGTAGTCCAGGAAGTAAGTGAGCCTATGACGTGAGATATTACAAGCATCCCATCATTTCAGTGGTCTCACGCTATCTGCTTGTGCATAATTATACAACTTACTGCACATGCATACTTTCCAGGACCTGCCATAAAAAACAAGATGTAGTCCTTCGCTTCCTAACCTCTCATTAATAGACAATGCAGGGATTCTGGAAGTACATTCACTAAAACATGGCGGGACAACGCTCCATAGGTCCCAAACTCGTCTACCTTCTGGCTCCAAAACTATGGAATGCACTTCCCATTGCAATCGAAACTGCATACTCACTCCCAATCATCCGCCGTAGTCTGAAAACCCACCTCCTCAGACTCCCATCTTAGCCTGTAGCACTTGCCGTAGCACTTGCCCTACCCTTGACGACCGTACAGGCTTACACAAAGGCTCAACTTATAGTGTAACTTAGACAGCATTTTATGTAGACATAGCACTTACTGTAAGTCGCTCCGGATAAGTGTCTGCTAAATGCTTAAATTGCACATCATGGAAAGATACAAAACTACAAAACACAAACTTCTACCATGCCTTACTGTATATCCTATTTTTCACCCTCGTGTTAATTATCTAATGTGATCCTGGGCTCGACACACCCTCCGCCAACCTGGGGAGAGCAACGGACTTGAACTCATGCTTCCTTCATGCATGAGTGTCCAAGTCGCTCCTTTACACCTGACAGGGGGATGTTTCCCTGGTTAGACGTAGCGAGTGGAAGAAACATGTTACAGTATTTCAACCAGTTCCTTTCCCCTCCATCAGGCGCCCCAGCTGGCCAGGGGGAGGCAGTTTAGAGACCAGGATTACTCTATATATCCCTTTAACAGTAGGTACTAGGCCATTTCTACATGGCGGTGTTGCTTACTTTTACTTAACTTAAAAAAAAAAGGAAAGGTGGACGAGTACTTCTTCCACCATATTAACTGTTGCCAGGAGGATGAGCACACAGAGAAGTCTGCTATTCCAAATGTATGCAGCACAGTCGGTCCCTTGGTTATCCAGCATGCCTCAATGTCTTGTCTGACTGTACAGTACATGCAAACTGAAGCAACCAGACACCCATTAATCCTTTTTTTCTGGTTGCAAAATGCAAACTGTGTACTTCTAGGAAGGACATGCATACGCTTCCCAACCCGGATTCTGTATTTTGGTCATGTCATTACATGCAAAACATTTCTAACATTTCCCAGACTTTGCCAAAAAGTTCAAACTATAATAAAGTGAAGCCTAGAAATCTTTCGAAATAGCCAAAATTGTCAAAAAAAAATCTGCAAACTGCAACTATCTATAATTCTTAGTTATTCAAAGGATAACATTTTTGATTAATAAAATATATTTGAATGTAGGCTACAGTATATCAACAAATCAATCAACCACGTCAACATTATTGTATGATTCAATTTCATACTGAATCAGTGCATAGTTCCATGCCATTGTCACATTACAATGCAAGGAAAGAAACACAAGCTCGACTCACGTCCGCTTCTTGGAGGATGAAATGTTTGACAAGAATTTTCCTTGTGGGTGTACTTGTGTTAATTTTCCATATGATTTACTCTAATAATCAGGATGACAAATCCACCGTCCCTCTGCGCTCACACAAGGCTCTTATATCCATTTTTACTTTTTGCGTTTTTTTTGTGTAACTTAACGCTCTACTTGATACTACAGTCACACAAAAGCATCAAAAGCAGCGGATGTGCAGGCTCTAAACGCGACGCAAAGCGACGCAAAGCGACACATTTTGAGCTTGTCGATCTGCTATTTTTTGCTGTTTTTGAATTGTAATCCTGAAAAGTAACAGTTTTGGACATGAGGTTTCCACCCAATAGATAATGTAATCCTTGTGCTTGGAGCCAGGCTACAACCTGAGAGAAAATACCGTAGCTCATCCCCACAGACGCAATTATGACTATGATTTAAATATGATTATATGAAATGTCTTCAAGGTGTTGATTGCACGATGCTCATAACACCCCCCCCCCACACACACACACACACACACACACACCCCCCCCCTCCACACACACACACACACACACCCCCCCCCCTCCACACACACACACACACACAGCCCCCCCCCCCCCCCCCCCCCCCCTCCACACACACACACACACACACGCACCCACCCACCCCTCTAAGGCCGAAGATTTGAGAAAAGGTGTAATAATAAACAACTATGATGAAGTCAATAATAATTGCACACAGCTGTTACGGATGGGACATTTGATAAGGGTATTTATTATATTATGTCATTAGATATTATTGACAGTGAGTGTCAGTCAAACGTGATTCTAAATTGAAACCCTGCTGCTGGTGCGTTGGCCCTGTGATCAGCTTTGAATTGGTTTGTTGGACGTCACGTTTCAAAGAAAGGAAACATGGCGTATGTGTGCTTCTCACAGAAAGATCATCAAAACAAATAAAAAAAGGTCAAAATCAATAACCAGGCATTGGCGCATCAAATTCAGAATCATGCAGTATGCAATTGTGATCAATATTTCCATGGTAACCTGTTTTATGTTTTCTCTTTTACATCAAATTACTTCAACAGCTCAGCTAGTCACTTCTGTTTCAAATGTACTTTGCAAATGTATTTGAGTAATTCCACATTTAATCTTGTGAGATGCCTGAGGTTGGGAAAAAAATCCAACCTTCTAAGTAACTACACTGAGCAATGTCAACGTTATCAGCTAGCATAAGTACTGTATGTCTTTTTACTATTTTTTTAATGTATTTTACCAATTACTATTTCTAGTTCTGTCTCTAGATGGGTGCTATACTAGAATGCTGCGTGCAGTACTAAACATCAGCAAGAGTACACATGTTACCAACGAGAACCTGTATGATGGAATGAAAGCAGCCAGGAGAATGAGACTAGCAGGACACTGACAAAGACAAAGACACCAACATTAATATATGTGGATGTACTCAAGAAAGACGCAGGAGCGCAAAGTGCTCTGCTATCGCCTGAGGACAACCAGACCTTTTATTCTTAGTTGTATTGTATAATCTCTTGATTCTGTGTTTTGATAAAATATGTCTTTAATAAAATACTAGTATGTTCAACACATAATTGTACGTCCACATTCTTTGTGGTGGGATTAGAACCTGGGCCATGTGTGGGACGGAATACAGTCTTATGCATGTTGTATATCATGCAGTCTTTCCAGGTGAGTCACTGGGGTCCCACCCAAAAAAACCCAAACAGACAAGGTGTGTGAGTAATGTGGACTTTGTGGAGGTGGAATGATGTGCTGGGGGAACAGATGTGAGCAGCCGTGCTCAGGTTTCCTCATCAAAAACACTATTACAGTACGATGGTCGAGCCAAAAAGAGTCCGAAAACGGCCTACGTTTTCAAATGGCAGTGAAGCACATACCAGCAGTACAGAGCTGACAGTATCTGCTCTGCCGACCCAAGCTGAACAACTTCAACTAAATGAGTGGTATGAAAAGAAAAGAATAATAAGAAAAAACACAGGGGAAGCAAAAATGGGAGAAAAAAACATGTTTTCGCTTGTTGCCGGCAGGGCAATTCTTTTCCTACAAAACTGCACAAAAGAAGTGTTATGCAACTATCAGCAAGAGACTACATCAGATGCACATTATGTGATAACTTGTCCACAAGTCCCAAATGTTATCTTTTTTTGCTAATCCTGGCTCAAAAGGCAAATTAAAATGATTTTATAATTATTGTATTGTTGGAGCACCAGATGGGGTGTAGAAGACTGTTCACAGGGAAGCGCAATACAAAATAAAGATCAAACAACACTGTATAATGCCATTCTATAATAATCTGCACATTCTGCAGTGTTTCACAGTTTTATGTCAAGGACAACAACATTCAGGAATCAGGATTCAAATTCAAAAACGGCAAAAGTAGCAGTTCTGCAAGCTCGGGTAGAATATGTTACTTTTGATCCTTTTGTGTGACTCTGTAGTATGATCAAGTAAGGTGTTCATTTGCGGAAAAAAATAAAAAGATAAGGAGATAAGAGGTTTCTGCCCGACAGCAAGTGTATTTGGCCGTAGACCCCCATTTAAAAAGATCCCCCACCCACCTGGCCCCTGGGGTTGGGAAACATTGGTCTAAGCAGCAGCCTCTTCTACAGGTTTTTGTAATAGATCCTGTAGGCAACACACAGGGGATGTGCGTCTTCTACTGAAATGACAGTAGGCTAAGATCACACCATTAAGCCATTAAGACCTGAATATCTTTAGGGGGAAAAAGTTGCAAAGAAAGTCACAAGTTCACATTGCGTGGTACGACGTGATGCGCTATGAGCTTGTAGATCTGCTATTTAATATCCAAAGTATAAAATTACACAGATGTTTAACGGGTTAAGCAATAGATCACGATTAGACACAGCTGTCTTAAGCATGCCAGTCCTCGCTTACAGTCTTCCAGCTGGTACAGAATCAGTAAACGTTCGCGCACATACAAACATTCATGTGTTTCACATGTCCTTGCTCAACAGCGGTCTGGTCATATTCTTTTCAGGGAAGGGCTCGCATCAATTGAGTCTGGCAAATAACCAGGCTGATGGTACAACAATACATGAGCAGAGCCACAAGAACGCGACACACAGCAGAACCTTGGAAGAACTGTGCAACTCTGTTTTTTCCAACTGAGCATCAGGAGACCAAGGAGTTGACTTGCGTGATATCACATGCAATCATCTTGATATTGACATTTTCTGCCAGATGGATTTTGTCTGCTTGTTAGGGCATGTGGAGCTCACATTGTCTTCTTACGTTACTGATAGTTTTGCGGCTTTGCCTAATAATTTAACAATATAGAGTCATTTTAATGTACTCTTTGAGACACACATACGGGTATATGTCGGGGAGTGGCTGAATCTGCCATTCCTTCATGGGGTGAAAACAACACTTATACCATTCAAATTGCAGTAGGGAATGTACACATTACTTTTTTTTGTATTGTCATAGTGATGATGAAGTATTGCAGTGCAGGTGATTGCAACAACCACCGATGTTGTGACGGATAGAAACGGAACCAAAACAGAGAATCACATGGCGTTGATCCCCTCCCCCTATTCGCTCATACCAGGACATGACATATTATATGTGTAGTCAGAAGAATGAATGATATGTAACATTAACGTTTTTCACAATCTCGATTTTTCGTCATGAAGAGCCATCACGCAGTGAAATCCTCAGTGTGCATTATTTATCCATTTGTAACTCTTAAGAATGTGCAAATGTTTCCAAATGGACCAGTAACGGCCGTTTTTGAAACATTTGCACATTCTAAGAGTTATATATTCTTTGCCGGCTGTTGCCATGAGCATATTCCCTCTCTCCGCAAAAAAAAGGCTAATGCATCAGCGTCATTACACTTATAGCCTTTTTGTCTTCTTCTAAATGTAGTTCTTTTACCCTTTCCCCCTCCCCGATTTTCCTATTTGAAGCTCATTATGACACCAGACTATGCTGCTGCAGGGTTGAGCTATATTCCCCAGGTTCCGGTGTGGTGTTCACGTTGCGTTTAATGGGGCCCAAGGGCAGTAAGGAGGAGAGAGATTAAGTATGGCAGGTCACTGGCTTCCTTCCTCCTAGTCGCATCACATGAAAGGGAAAAAAAAGAAAAAAACAGGCTCAGCGGCTGACGCTTATGTGATGGAGGAGGTTTTCCAGGTTATAGGTTGTTGGATTGATCGTATGATGAATACAGCTGATATAAAAAAGGTCTTCTTCTGACTGCACGCACACACACACACACACACACACACACACACACACGTCATATCCTAGTATATGAGCGAACAGGGGAAAGAGATCAGCATCATCGCGCATCCAATGTTTTGCGGGGTCAAACAAAGAATCAACTTTGTTTGACCCCGCAAAACATCGGATGCGTGTCTCAAAGAATATGATTATTGGCAGAATGGCGGAAAGTTTAGAATATTTGGCAGCCCCGATTTCATTTTTCACTGCATCGGTGGTTGTTGCAATCACCTGCACAACAATACTTCAACAAATGTTGCACTATATATACGGAGGAAAAAAAAGAAACATAAAATGTAACCATGTGTACGTTGCCTAATGCAATTCCTAACGCTGTGCTTAACCCCATGAAGCAATGGCGGATTCGATCACCCCCCAAAAAACCCATATGTGTGTCTCAATAAATAGTCACAAAAACACATTTGCTTGTTTGAATTGTGACATTATTAAAATGTCTGTGCCTAGTAACGAGTCTTTTAGCCTGGCATTAGCCAGACTGATAATGTGGATTCACACTCACACATTGCACGGTATCAGTCTGAACTTCGGCCTGTAGGCAGAGAGCATGAGAAATCAGAGAATGATCGGGGCTAATCAGTGACTGTGTTTCAACTGCTGTCCGCGTACACAAATATATTTTCCATGTGTAGGCTTGCATAGTTACGGGGGTCCTTGAAATTTAAATGTTAAATTAGTATGATCAGTAACACCTGTGAAGGAAGTAGGGAAGGGGCCCGGAATGAAGTAGGAACTATAGGAAGAGTTCTTTCCAAAATGTCTGCTGAGCATATACCTATTGATTGTAAATCCCTGCGACATTGTAGCGAGTGATGTCCAGGTGGACATACTAACATTAAGTCCAGGAGGGGTGTAGGCCTACAGTACTTCATGTGACACAATACAATCATGCCCGGGGGTTGTACTCTCTCTCTCACACACACACACACACACACACACACACACACACACACACACACACACACACACACACACACACACACACACACACACACACACACACACACACACACACACACACACACACACACACACACTACATTGGCAAACGTACAAAAGAATCTCCATCTGAAAAGAGCTGGGGGCCGCTGTATGCATGCATGCGTGAAAGCATGCATGTACAGTATGTATGTTTGTATGTATAGGGTAGCCTACTGTATGTTGTGTGGGGGTGGTGTTGGAGGCTGCCTGTGATGGTGTAGCGTTGTGTATGCGGGGGGGGGGGGGGGTGTTGAGTTCTTTTCATTCAAACATTTTGTTTGTGTTTTGTTGTTCTCTTCAAAAGAGTCTCAGCCTGCGAGCGTTTGAAGTGAATGGAGGCGGCGTGTCTAATGCGCAGCGGGACGCACTGCTCAGGAAGCCTGTCACTCTGCTGCAACGCTACTTTACTAACTAAAATATATGCTGTCTCTCTCCCTCTCTCTGTCTGTCTCTCTGTTTCTCTCCATCTGTGTGTCTCTGTCTCTCTGTTTCTCTGTGTCTCTCCCTCTCCATTTCTCTGTCTCTGTGTCTCTCTGTGTGTCTGTCTCTCTGTGTGTGTGTGTGTCTGTCTCTCTGTGCGTGCGCACGCGCGCGTGTGTGTGTGTGTGTGTGTGTGTGCGTGCATGCAGCATAACTAATTTGTTTTTTGAAACGTGTAAAAAACAAACAAAAAAAACTGCAGTACCAATATTTGAAAGTGTTATTTCTCATAATGAATCAGATATTGATATGTTCGCAATAAGGCTGTGCCCAAAGGAAATACTGGCAGCTCGCCGTGGTCCAGATAGTGATGTAAAGTCGACGCAAGGCAGTGTTTCATGTGCACATGTCACAATGCACCCATACTGGAGGCTGGATAGTGTGCTGTAGTTATTTTCTCCATACGCTATTTAGTGTTTCATGCAGGCATACTTTGCAGTGCAAATGTGATACAAATGTTTCCGTGAGCAAGATTACGTGATCGCAAAAAAAAAAGAACAACAAATGCCACAGGCCACTACCATGTTAATCTTTTATCTTTATCTCGGCCAGCATGCTATTTTCAACAGACACCAACTATGGAACAGATTGTCGCACCGACACTTTTTGAGAGCCCCTCACTTCACATGAGTGTGATTTTTTCTTCCTGAAAACCTGCGCCGTTTAACAATATTCGGGGGATCGATTGTCGTGGCTATAAATATCCTGTAACTACTTATTTGTAAGGAAAAGCAAAAAATTGCTGGCAGGGGCAGAGTAATTGTCTCCACCAGGCCGAAGGCATGGGGGGAGAGTATGTTTTGCACTCAGTGTGTGTGGACCCTTCCGTCCGTCCGTTATCAGCTAATCTCCGGCACCGTTGGCCCGATCCATGCCAAACTGTGTACACACACTCCCTGGATGCCAACGACGAACCTCTGTCCCAAATATTCCTCAATGGCCTGTTATAGCGCCACCATGAGGCCGATTTAGGCAAAACACATTTCTGTAGATAACTCGTACACATTTTATCCATACATCACACAATTCGGTATACACTATCTCCATAGTCAACACAGATCTGCACAATCTTCCATCCTGATTTGCTAAGATTGGCTTCCAAAGCTCACATGATTGGTCCGTTTCGAACAAAATACCACAAATCACAAACACAGTGTCCAATTTCCATGAAATTATACACTCACATTTCCACTAGGCCGAGGACAACATGCCACTATTTTTTTCCCCAAATCAGCCTCACGGTGGCACTATAACACTATAACAGGCCAATTCCTGTTTTTACCTATAACTGCATAGACAACTTATGTATGCTCACTCCCTAGAGGCCATCGAAAAACATTTTCCGTGCATCACTCACATGAGGCCGATTTCTGCAAACAGATTTCATCCAAATCTCACGCATGATCTCTGTAGTCATGTGATCAAGACGAGCCTGTTGGATTTTTCAGATTCTACACCGATTAGCTACTCTGGCAGTGAATGAGTTTAAGCAATGTACTTTCCACCACTGGTGTGTGCATGTGCCAGCAACACACACATGCTTGAAGAACAAATGCTATTGTATATGAGAGAGGCGAGTCATCCATTATGGAGGGATTAAGTCCAGATTGAGTCATGACATTTGTTCTGGTCCCCTAGCGGGAAAACAAAAGCAAACAAAGACATTTGTATACAGGCCTCCTTCGCACCCCGACCACAAACAGCTTGAACGGTTTGGAACCCAGCCGCAGGTTGTCCACAGCTGAAACAAGGGGGGTTGATACAATAATAATGGCACTTTCCAGTGGTGGTAGAAGTACCCAGATGGCAGATTCCTTGAGTAAAAGTACACCACAGTAAAAGGTGAATACAGTACAAAGTCCCATATTCGCAATGTAACTTAAGTAAAAGTATTGGCATCAAAAGCATTGGCATCAATATACAAGACCTGAGGCTGATTCTACAAATGCCTTCTAAATCAGTAGTTCTCGCACTTTCAAGATTTTCTAAAATGTTAAAGAATAATGGTTAATGTACCAAAAGCAAAAGTAGTCGTTATACAGAAATGTCCAATTTCACAAATGTTTTAGAGTTCACATCTCATGACGGGTTGTGAGCTTGAAGATGAGCTATTTTCTAATCGATACAGCTTGAACTATATAGAGCATATTTGATTAATATCCGTTTTGTAATAATATATAAGTATATAGAGTTTAAAGTGCAAAACAATCTTGAGTTGATTTAAATCTGAAAGTGTAAAAATGTAGTATTTACTTCAGGATTAAAGGAGCATTCAGTGATTTGGGTGATTTGGAAAAACCCCCAGTCCGCCCCGGTAACAAGATGTGCACATGCACGCACTACAGTGGGGGGAAACCTTTGTGTGAAAACTTTCTTGGGTTTCCATGTTTCCGCATGAAAATCAAACATTATGGGTGGTTATACTGAATTCATAACATAGTTATGCATACGTTATTCCATCTATTCAATTTAAAACCTTTCAAAACATTGTCACAGCCAAAAGATGTGTGCAATGGCAGTGTTGTGAGTTAATGAGGCTGTTTCACGGGTCACTAGTGTTAATTGCCCAAAAATAACGTTGGGGTAAAAAAGTGTTAGGGTGAAGTCAATGAAATCTATATATTGATTTGGACCCGGGGACCTTGGTGAGATGATGCATCACATAATCAATACAGCCGGCTGATTATTAGCCATGCTTAAAGGAAAACCAACATAAATGTATTTTGTTGACCCATTGACCCAGTCCTATTGACTACAGTTGAAATGATGTGGTAAACATCACAAACCCAAAATATTACTGGTAGGACCTTACTTACTTTAAAAATGGGAAAGCATCATGTTTTAATTTTGATTTGATTATTTCTTGTATCGGCAATTCAAAAATAGCAAATATACAAGTTCACAGCATGTCATTTTGTGCCGTGCTGCGAGCTTGTACATCTGCTATTTTTAATGTTTGGAAAATGTTGAATAATTTGGATTTCGTTTACATAAAAGTTCTCTTCTGCGGGTGTCTCCGGCACAAAACATTTTCAGATGGGCGTCCACGCGCAGCCAGATATGTCAATTCTGCACAACATAGTTTAAAGGGGAATACCACAGATTTTCAACATTGAACTGTGTCATTATTGTACCTAGTGAACTACCGGTATGTAATTATTGTACCTATAGTGTAGAGTTGTGTGGAAATAAAAAGTCCCCGCTGGTGTATTTTTCCTGCAAACAACTCTAAGGTATATTAATGACATAGTTCAATGTTGAAAATCAGTGGTAGTACCCTGCATAGGTATAAGATATCACTACACTCATGTAATAATAATAATTCTTCTTCTTCTTCCCCTTCTTCTCCTTCTCTTTCCTCCTCCCAATTTCCATCAGGGGTCACCACAGTGGGTAATCTGTTTCCATCTGCGTCTGTTCCCTGCGTCTTCCTCGGTCACTCCATCCATGCCACCTGCTTGTCCTCTCTCACCGCTGTCCTATAGCCTGTCTTTCATTCCCACCGCAAGCAACTAATGATATTGTAATTTATACGCGGAGCAACTGTGGGCAATAACATTCACTCAAAACCAATAATAATCTCCCAAGCACACACATGGCGAGGGTTGTCGATCTGAACTCATGAAGGCATTTTTATCCGCCCGTCGCCTGGAGGTCCTGGTCAGGAGCCCAGTTCCTGTCGCCATACATGATTAATAGAATGAATGGAATACATTTTGAACTGCTTACTAAAATATATTCACCTGTTGTTTATTTATCTGTCTTTGCATGAGTAATGACCCTACACAACTGAATGGATTTACTTCTCCGGGACATATACTGTCTTTCTCCCTCATCTTTCATTCCTCGTGACGTGGCACTTTGACCTTCTTAACAGCCACCAAGTGCTGCCCTCTGTTATAAGCCAGTATGTCAACTGAAAACACTGCCATATGCCAGATTCAAGCAACAACACTGCATTCCAGCTGGCACACAGCAACAATGTCAGTGGCACCCCGACGCTCCCACACTCACACAATAAAACCCAGAGCGTTCGTTTTAACCCCCAATGAACCCCAAGGGTCCATTTCCCCCTGCCCTGTCCGAGTTAAATTAACACTCTGGGATTTCATTGCACAGGATTCCCACTGTGGACCCGCCGCGGCTCGTGCCAACGGCTGTGGCCATTTTGGAGTCAAGAGATCGTCGCGAAAGGCTTCGCAGTGTGCTGCCGAAGGAAGCAATGACCTTGCGGCTGGCCTTGCGGTTCCTGCTGCGAAAAAAAGAAAAGCACAGCATCCACAAACCACAGGAGGGTTGTAAAAAAGGATGGCCGCTCTTAACGCTAAATTACCCTTTGAACAAAAGGTAGCGGAGCAGCCGGGGCAGGTGGTCGATGCTCACCGTCGCTTGGGAGGCGGACATTCTCCCCTGTGGCTTCTGTATATGTGTGGTGAGTCCCCATAGCCTCCCACCCCGTTCCCAACATCACATATCGTTGTCACGTTGTCGGGCAGAAAACTTGTATCTCCATATCATTTTTTTCGTTTTTTTTCCGTAAATGAATGTCTTACTTGATTGATAAAATAAATAGGCCAAAAGTAGCAAAAAAGGTCATCCACAAGTACACAACGTGTTGTTGTGATGTGACCTGTTGTAAGCTTTAGCAGATTTTGCAATATGTTTTTATTTTGTGTACCGATTGAAACAGTAACTATACGTTGACTCCATTGGAACATGAACATTGGAAAATGTCCATCCGACAGCGATGAGATTCTCTGTTGGTTAGCACGCTCTGAAAACGGGCAATTATGACACCACCACGGTTGCAAATCCCGCTGTGAATGTATTTCTTGTATAGAGCACACATTTCTTTTTTTCTCCCCGTCTGTTTCCTGCCCGAGTCTCACACGCTCACACAAACGTGCAAATAACACAAACATAGACGGTAATTGCCGCTGCTGTGCTCCGACCCCTCCTCTGGTGAAACGCCAGCACACATATCTCAGAGGAGGGATGCTAACAAAACAGCATGCCTCCCTAGTCCCGGCGCTTGCGAGTGGAATATACATGGCGATTGAAGCGTTCTTGCGCCACTGAATAGTAGAACAGGCATCTTTGCATTTCATTTCACGGTAAACAGCAGAATGCAATTTAAGGGGCATGGTGGCACAGTCAGTAGTGATGTCGCCTCATGGCTAGAATGTCCTGGTTTCGATTCCCGCTGGGGACTCTATGGGCACTGGGGACCTGTTCCCTCCTCCGCGTCATCAGTGCCCATACCTGAGGCGGGGTTGGCGAAGGGGCCTTTCTGTGTGGAGTTTGCATGTTCTTCCCGTGTCCCTCACAAACAAAACATGCAGTAATCCTGGTCTCTAAAACTACCTCCCCCTGGCCAGCCAGGGTGCCTGATGGAGGGTAAAGGATCTGGTCGGAATAGCGTGTTCCTTACGTGCTACGTTCCTCCAGGGAAACTCTCCCATGTCAGGTGAAAAGAAGCAGCTTGGACTCCTCATGCATAGAAGGAAGCAGTCCGCTGCCCCCCCAGGTTGGCAGAGGGAGTGTAGTGCCTAGGATTATATAGATAATTTACACTGGGTGGGTGAAAAAGAAATGGGTTGCAAAATCCACTCAAATCTCAAAAGTTCACTCTTCCGTCATTTCTCAGTCAGGGCTCAGCCTCAGGCTGGCCTGGGGCCCCCGAGGACAGCGGGCTGGCGAGGCCGAGTGTGGCAGCCTGAAGGCAGGAGGAGAAGCTGGGGAAGCTGGAGAGGTCCACGGGTCTGCTCTGCTGCAGACAGAAGGCTCTGCAGCGGGCGCTGAAGTCTGCACTATTAGGGCTGTCATGATCATGACATTTTACTTACACAAACAATTGCGATAAAACAAATTACATTTATGCGTGCTGTTTAGGTTTCATTAACACAATAACCGCATGACATATATGATTGATAACTTCAATATACCTTGGAATCAAGCTAGGTAATCAACAAGGCCGTGCTGAGAACATTATACCAGCCATCTGCGCTGCATAACATACCTAGCAGTCTGATCATCCCCCCCCCCCCCCCCAACATACCTAGCAGTCTGATCATCCCCCCCCCCCCCCCCCCCCCCCAAATGTCTACCTCCAGCAAAACACTAAAATCAAGGTGGCTGAGAGGGAGGGGGAGAGAGAGAGAGACAGCAAGCAAATCTCATGAGTCCAAAACTGTTACTTTTCAGGATTCTAATTCAAAAGTAGCAGATCTACAAGGACGAAACACGGTTTGAAGCTGATGGATCTGCTACTTTTGATGCTTTTGTGTGACGCTGTAGTATGATCAAGTAGGGTGTTGAACTGTTGATTTACGGGAATATGGAGTTAATCAGAATATGGAGTTAAGAGGTTTCAGCCTCACAGCGATGCACCTGCACAGACAGTGGTGTGACAACCAACACGCACCGATGCACTCGGCATCCAACCCTCCTTTGATTGGCTCCTGATTGCGACAACAGCACACATCTGGCCTCTGGCTGGGGAGTGCACAGTGTGAGGTGGCATGCACGCACACAGACACACACACGCACAGCATGTGCGCTTGCTCTGATTCACATGAAAGCTTCCACATGTACCGTAAACACACAGACACACCTGTGTTTCACTGACACACTTCCCTTTTTCTGTGTCATTGTCTCCACCAGGCCGAAGGCATGGGGAGAGAGTATGTTTTGCACTCCGTCCGTCCGTGTGTGTGATGTGTCCGTGTGTGTGTCCCCGTCCGTCTGTGAACAGCTAATCTCCGGCACAGTTAACCCGGTCGATGCCAAATTTTGCACACACACTCCCTGGATGCCAACGATGAACCTCTGCCCCATAATTTCCAGAACGGCCTGTTATAGCGCCACCAGGAGGCCACTTTGTGCAAAACAAGTTTTTGGACAGTACACCTACAGATTGTACTGATTTTCGTGAAATTGTGCACGCATATTCCCACTAGGCCGAGGAAGAAATGCCACATGAACATTTTCAACTCAGCCTCATGGTGGCGCTATAACTGGCCAAAAAGTGTTTTTACCTCTAACTCTGTAACGGATCTGTGGATAACTTTGTATGCCAACTCCCTAGAGGCCAAGGAAAAACCTTTGACTGGAATTCTTCACATCTGCTTTTTATAGCGCCACCAGGAGGCCGACATATGTAAAACACATTTTCTAATATTACTTCTTCAGATTTTATCCAAATTTCACGCAAATCGGTACACATGCTCTCCATAGTCATGTGATCAAGACGGGTTTGTTTGATTTATCATAATCCACCCTCATTGGCTACGATTGGCTTCTAAACCTTTCAGGAGTAGCCTGCTTTGTACCCGTTTTGTACAAATCGCCACAACTAATCAACGCAGCGTCCGATTGTGGTGAAACTGTGCATGCATATTCCCACTAGGCTTTGGAAGAAATGCCACTTGACAGTTTTCAAATCAGCCTCATGGTACACACACTCCTAACCTCTGGGTGGAGGAGACCTGTGCCCAGAAGGGCACTTTTTCTAGTTTTCTCTCACATGCACACACAGTCTGTTTTGGTAATGCACCAGTTCTAAAGCTCCGTTCAGACCGAAGAAGCTGCTTTAAAACGCAAAAGCAAAACTCTGGAAGACGCAGCTTTTTTTTTTAGAAAGTGGGCGTGTACAAGGTACCTGTCACTCAAGCTGCCTGGACTGGCTGTCTGGCTTTGAGACGAGAGACAGGCAGTTTGAGCAGATGCGCATTTGAAAGTCTAAAATGTAAAATAGCGACTGTAGAGGAGACATAATTATATATTTAGTTACATCATAACCTATGTATCGATGAATAAATAATATAATCTTGGTAAACTTGTTTGTAAATAACCGAACGGACAGGATCTCAATCCTCCCCCGTCTTCAGTGCTCATGTCTCCCCCCCCCACTCCGCTCTCCTCTCCCCCAGGCCACGAGCGAAACCCTCCGGGCATTTTTTTAAATGGCGGCTCTGTATGTAATGTTAATGTTGATTTAGCAAGAGCATACCGTAGAAATACAATTGTATATATCCAGCACGTCGTAAAAGCAATTAAAACAGCTTATGTTTACGTGTGATTTCCGGACATTCAGTCCCAAGTAGGGAGCCCCTATCGCGGCGCTGTCAGTCTGTCACTGACCCTCCTCGGCTGGCTACCGGTATGTGGCAGTAGGAGACCGCTCCTCCAGCCCCCGGACCCGCACTACAGCATCAGCACATTTAAAGTTTGCTTTTAATTAGCAGATGATGTGAAACATTGTGCTAGTAGGCTAGGCATACTTTAATTACTTAATTAATAATCAATATCACCGGAACGGAGTCCAGTGCAACGGACGCGTGTGTGTGTGTGTGTGTGTGTGTGTGTGGGGGGGGGGGGGGGGGGGGGGGGGGTGTGCATGAGTGAGAGAGAGAGAGATATCATTTACTTAACATTAACATTAATAGTTAATAGGGCCAGTATATACGGTATATGGCATATATATATATATACGGGCCATTATATCTATCTCTCTCACACACACACACACACACACACACACGACGAGACCGGCAGTCCGGCACAGAAAAGCGCTGAGAGCGGGCTGCCTGCTCCTCCCCTCTTCTCGGGGAAGGTTTTTGGGAAAACTCCGACACAACTATATTGTTTAGTTGTTTGTCTATCTATCTATATCTGCTAATTTATCAACCGTGTGTGTGCGCACTGTTTAGTCCACAATCAGCGTCAGCGACGGATAGCGTTCCGAACTGGTCAGGACTCAGTAGTCACTAGTCCATCCATAGCTTCGATGAGAACCGGGGTGGGGGGGGGGGGGTGAATGCACGATCACTTGTCCCCAGAAACGTGCCACTCGCTACGGAACACGGAACAAAACCTGTTTTCACCGCTTCGACAACTTGTTTCTCATATAAACTTTAATTTCTATCGATAAATATGCTATGGTCTTGCCAAATATCCATTCATATTTCATATACAGCCCATATTTAAAAAGTATATTTTTTAATGCGGACAAGTGGCCCGGTCAGCTTTTGATTTTGTAAAATGAGCTCAACTCCGCCTCCTCAAACCACGCTGTGCTCTGATTGGCTACACGCAGCTTTTAAAAGCTCCAGCTTTTAAAAGCTGCTTTAAAGTTAAGGTTTGGTGAGGAAAAAAAAACGCAAGCTTTAAACGCAGAAGCTGCTCTGCATAGAGATAACATGGGACCACGAAGCTAAAGCAGAAGCTAGCTTCTTTGGTGTGAATGAAGCTTAAGTGCAAGTGATTACCTCAAATAATCCCCCCCCACTGGGAATACCCCTTAGACAGGATCATGATAAAGGATAATTTCATCAACATTGATTCCAGTTTTACGACCTTGATTGTATTTTTCCTTCTGCATGTTTTTTTCCTCTCAGCAGAATCCCAGCCCTGCTGCTTGGCACAACCTCCAGTCATTCCAATGTTGGTTTGACCTGATGTGTGGGTGGATACCGTGTATGTCCAAAAACTGTTTCTTTTCAGACAATGGAATAAAATGAAACTAAACTATGGATCGATTGTAGTCATTATTTAGGTCAGTGACCCACAAATAATTTAGATTTAATGATCAAATATGGTAAAATAATAATGTGATAAAAAGATTTGTATTTTTTCTTTCAAACCTTGAAAAAATAGGTTTTATTGGCCATGTGAAGTATTTCACGAGTCGACGTGTCAATCGTTTTTTATTTTCTGCTATGCAGCACTTGAGAGGAGAAGTGGTGCTTCCTACCACATCTTCTTCAGCTGCAGTGCTGCACCCATCATGTTTAGAATTTGCATCAAAGCTGTAATGATATTTTGTGAGCATGCAGTGCTGTGCGACGCTCCGCACATCCGTCATACCAAAACAAAACACACAAGGTTGTCTGAATCAGAATTGATGTTGGAGAAGTAGAAAACTTTAGTTGGGGCGACTGTGGCTCAGGAGGTAGATCAGGTCGTCCAATGATCCATGGGTCGGGGGTTCAAATCCCGGCACCTCCTGTCTAGTGTCTACATGTTGAAGTGTCCGTGGGCAAGACACTGAACCCATTGCCTCCAATGAGTCGTCAGTGTGAGCTTGCGGTTGTAATCTGATCGCCCATGGCTGTGTACGTGAGAGCAGTGTACTGTACTTGATAATGTATTGTGTACTGACTGAACTGTAGCATACTTTATAGTTAGCTACTGGAGACATCTCAGACAGCAAGGTCAGCTTGCTGCAGTAGCGGTTTTTATGTCTCAAGTGTTGTGTCGCGTCATTAGGATCCAGCTCTATATATTTCCTGTACGTGTAATACATTTTGTGAACCTTTAGCGTGATACTGTCTCGTGTCACGTTATTGTTCTCGGATTGTCACACACCACCCAACCGGCACACTCTATCTGTCAAACCAAACGATGGTCCAGTACTTAGAGTTTACAACACTTGCCACCAGGGCTGGACTGGGACAAATATTCGGCCCGGTCATTTTCACACAAATTTGGCCAAGACCATCCCACCACAACCAACGTGCAGATAGCAGAAACTATATGGCCCGCTCCGTCGAGGCACACACAAACAAGCCCTAATAGCACCACTTTTACAGAACAACATAAATGATACAAACCAACAGACAACTACAAAACCCTTTGTTGCTCTCACAAGAATGATGCTGGCAAAATTATTCAAGATAGAAGAGGGTTTATTTGTCACTCACTGATACAGGTACAGTGTAATTATCATGATGGCACTGGCAGAATGGCAGCATGCCCAGACCTTTCCTGGTGGCCTGCCGCCTATTGGCCTGCCTGCCTGCCTGCCTGCCTGTCAAACAAGTTTGGTGTTTCATAAGTGAGCGTGAAAAAATACAGCTTTGTACAAGTTACAAAAAAAAATTAGAATTGTAAATTTGTCTGACTATTATGCACCAACAAACCCACTTTTTATTGAAAACCATACACTGAAACTGCAAGATTTAGTCAACCTCAACTCCACTGCAATAATATACAAGGCTCATAATAAGTCACTTCCAAGCTGCATGCAGGAGCTGTTCAAGCCAAGAGAGAGCAAATATGACCTCAGGGGAACAGCTATATTTAAGACAACAAAGGCAAGGACAAACACCATGGGGAGATGTCTAACTGTAATAGGAGTAAAACTGTGGAACTCATTAGATAACGAGCTTAAATTGTCAAATTCAATACAAACATAAGAAACTAGAACTGCACTCTGTCGAGTGCATACTTGCTTGTTGCACACTAGTAGGCCATAAATGGCCTACTAGTGCGCAAGCAGAGCGCGCAAGTACTTTCGACCGCTACAAACCGCTACAAACTGTCAAATCTCAGTTTCTGCCTCTATGTATATGTCATTTGTAAGTTGATTAGCGGTATACTGTGGTTACTTTGCACCCTATGCACCGTCCCAGCCTTTTCGATGCGTATGCACCGTCCCAGCAATGACTAATGACTAGACATACATATACATATACTATATAGAGTATGTAGTTGTAATTTGATTAGCAGTATACTGTGGTTACTTTGTGCCGTCAACCATTTTTTTGGGTATGCAAGAAAAGCAGCAAATCTGTGCCTGGTTTGCTGGGACCAGATTACACAGATGTCCATTTTTCTTACGTCATCATTGAGAGCTAGTCATACATATACACACCACGTACTCTGGTATACATAAGTGTACATATACATATACTATATAGAGTATGTAGTTGTAATTTGATTAGCAGTATACTGTGGTTACTTGGTGCCAAAAAGTGACAGACGTCAACCATTTATTTGTGTATGCAAATCTGTGCCTGGTTTGCTGGGACCAGATTACACAGATGACCATTTTTCTTACGTCATCGTTGAGAGCTGGGACCAGAGTACATGGTGTGTGTATATGTATGACTAGCTCTCAATGATGACGTAAGAGAAATGGTCATCTGTGTAATGTGGTCCCAGCAAACCAGGCACAGATTTGCTTACACAGAAAAGTGGTTGACGGCTGTCATGTTGAAGAGACCGGGCGAAATTATTACTTGAGCGTTCTGCTTGCGCAAGTAATTATTTAAAGCAAAGATAATTGATACATATATAGCAGCAGAACAAACAAAATGAGAAAACGGTTGAATGGGTGCTTGGCTGTATATATTTGTAAAAATAAAACAAAAACAAATATGTATACATTTTCATGTATAGACATTTAGATAATTATGTTTATATTTAGAAATCTATTTATAATTATATTTATATTTATATTTATATTATTATATATTATATTATAGTATGTTATAATAAGGACAAATGTAAATCAACATGTTTACTTTTGTTATATTTATTTTTCCTTTTCTGTTTTTAGTAATATTTCTATGATATTACTCTTTTTTTTCATTTGTGTTTTTCATAAATTATGCTACTGTGATAATTGATCACAGACTATTATTATTAAAAATAATAAGCAAAATAAGCTTTATGCTTCAGCCCATACCTTTTCGGTTAGAACTAGTCACTGCGTTGACTAAGTAATATAAATTAAGCAATGTAAATTGCTTAAACCTATTTTGTTTATCTGTTTTGTAAAAATGACCGAAATAAAGATTCAAACTCAAACTCAAGCAATGCTGCTGATCAACACACACTGAGAGGCTAGGATAAAAATATACCAAGGATTTGACAGTGACAGTTTGACACTTTTATGCAACACTGAAGGAGCACAGACGTATATTGCATGCCATTATGCCAGAAGCTGGTTATAAAGATACCAAGGATTCGGATTACACACCTGCAAGCGAGTCAACAGTGGACGATTCCATAAACATCGGCCGTTGCCAACACCAACACGTCACGGCTTTGAGGTCACAGAGCCCACAACGGAAGCTAGCTTAACAACAGCGTCAGTCTGTGAGAGCTATGGTAACAACATTAGCTCTCAACCGCTTCAAACAACCAGCACACCCCCACAGATCAACACAGCCGACCTCGTCGAAGCCACCGCAGATACATCCAACAACGGGGGAAACGAGTTATCGATTTCAATTTGTTTTGACGAAAAGCGACTTTTTATCCACATCCCTAGTATTCATAGTGATACCAAATAAGAACTTACTAAGATAGATCTGTTGATCCAAGCCTAGTACCGAGGCTTGTGGGCCCTTAATCAAGAAAAGGTTGAGAACCTTAAAAATAATAATAATACCCATACAAGACTGGGAATCTGCTGTATTTTGCTGCTTTTGCGTCATCGTTTTGTACGACAAATGAGGGAATTTATTTACAAAAACAAAAGGTTTAAATACGATATGGAGATACAAGGCTTCTGACAATATGCACTTTTGCCTGCCTATAAATGATTATATATTATGTTAATGTATTTGGGAAATGGCTCAAAACTAGGGCCCAGAAAAAAACAATCCCAATTTAATGCATTTATAATTGCAATCCAATTGTGCAATGGGTTGTTCTGCATAATGAGTATAATGCATAGTAACTTTCAGCTTGTAGCTACTGAAAGTATATATTGAAGCCAATACTTTTCTTCATTCAAATCTCTTGACCAGATGAGAAGATCTGGTTAAGAAAGTTCATGGACATTGTTCTCTACCACCAATCTTATGCAATGCACGAAACTCCCAAACACTTTAGGAGCTGCTCAACAGAATACCCTGCGGTTGCACTGGGTAGCTGCCAGATTTAATTGTGCCTAAAACCATGGAAGCAAAAACAAGGTGCTGGAGCTCAGCCAGCTTTGTTGTAAAAGTTGTAAAAGTAAAAAGAAAACATTTATAAAATAAAATAAAAGAAACCTCATATGTCCAAAAAAGTAGCAGATCAATAAGCTCAAAACATGTGGCTTCGAGCTGCATTTCGAGCTTGCGGATCCGCTACTGTTGCTGCTTGTGTGTGACACTGTATGATCAAGTAGGGTGAGCGATAGGGTGATATCGTATCGTGGTAAAATATCGTATGATACAATATTCAGAGATATCATATATCGTGATTATTTGCAGTTCTATACCTTAATTTATATTTAAAGTATTTTGGTCTAAATGTTCCGTTACTCATTTTTCTTTTCGTTTATGTTACCTTATAGGTGATTGTACTGTTACGGTAACTTGACCAATAACCCTAAAACCATATGAACAAATAAGGTGATAATACCATGCATCATGATACTGCTTGAAGGAATATTGTGATATACATTTCCATATGGTTCACTCCTAGGGCGTTATACAAAAAGTTAAAACATGGACGTAAGATGTTTATGTCCAACACATTACTGCCATTGGGGAACTGAAGTAATTCAACTGAAAAAGAGCAGCCATGAAAACAAACGTCTTCCGGCAGAACTC
This sequence comes from Protomyctophum bolini, assembly GCF_963924005.1. Lineage (NCBI taxonomy): Eukaryota > Metazoa > Chordata > Actinopteri > Myctophiformes > Myctophidae > Protomyctophum > Protomyctophum bolini. Next base: position 17,529,591 of record NC_137877.1, on the reverse strand, counting down.
TCCCACACAGTGTCTTGCTTTCACACACACACACACACACACACACACACAGTTTTCCACCGGATGGTTCCCAATGGGAACCGGTTAAATTATTTTTGGTTCTTAGTCCATGAGCCTGAGCTCCAAAATTGGAATGTTAATTATGAATTGAGTGATCAAAACTATACCTATATTAGATTGTTATAACCATGACACTTCCCCAGTTGATTACTTACAAAATATGCAAAATAATAGAAAATATGAAAAAGATATCACTGTGGAATGTATTCATTTACTTGTATTGATCCTATAAACAATTTAATATAAGTCTAGTTTTTCTCACCAATTGTGGAGCTCTGGCTCATAGACTAAGAAGTGAACCGGTTCCCATTGGGAACCAACAGGTGGAAAGGGGTCTCAGTGTAATTCAACTAATCACTGTAATCAGTTATAGAAAACGAAATAATAATATGTTTTAATTTAACAAATATTTATTTTTGGGGGGAAACCCGGAATTGTCACTTTTTGTGTCCATTAAAGTTCATTAAAAATGTTATGTCAGACATTTGTGCGATAGACAGACATGTCATGACATACTTTTTATTTGTGTTTTTTCTATTCACTTCATTAAGGTCCACAGAATGAGAGGTCTGCTCTGCCGCGAAAAAAAGTTATGGACAATTCTATATACCACACCATAGACAACCAATAGCCTATAAGGCAAGATTTCATCATACTTTCATCATGTGACAGGTCAAACTAGGGGGTTTTCATTATTCTGAATCCATTCCAAGCATTAGTTTTGCATGAAAAACACTCCTTGGCCTAAAAACGGCGATAGTTGATATGGCCTTATATTGGTTGTCTATGGTGTGGTATACAAAAATGGCCATAACTGAGAGCAGACCTCTCTTTCTGTGGACCTTAATGACCAAATTAATAGAAAAAATATAAATAAAAAGTATGTCATGACATTTTTGCTGCTGGCTCCCCGGCTAAAACAAGTATAATCACTGAGGAGATGGTCATTAGTTGCAGCCATAGTCTGTGGTTTCAGCACCATGGACAAGGTTCCATCCTGGAGCTTGGGAAGCACCATGGACAGAGGCCGTGTTTGGCCACACAGTGCAGCAGGGCACGGCTCTGATCCGAGAACCATGAAACGTGGAAACCATTAGCAATAAAATAAGTTCATCACATTCGATCAATAAAGACTAATAAAGAGAAAATGAAAAGTCTGCCATAATTATGGAAATCATCCGTGGCAGGCCTGGTAATTTCGGTGCCCTGGGTGACATGATTTTTTAATGTGATCTGAGCCCCTCTCTGCTGAATCTGTCAAAAAGTTAATGCAAGTCAGGTTTTTTTTTACCCATTTCTTTGGAGTAAAAGCATGTTCCAAAATAAAAAAGGGGTTCTTGCTTGCATCGTGGAGAAATGCTGTGTTTGGAGAGGGACATGCTTTCTATCATGTTCCCCATGCCCTAAGTTGCCATTGAATGATATAATGGCAGATGGTGGACGTGAAGATAACACAAGAAAATCAATCAAATATATATTAATTACATCGATAACACACGTGTAGCCTATAATGTTTCCCCCTCTGTTACAATAACGTGTGGTATCCTATTTTATTGGCTCAATACAAAGTCGGACAGTGTTTGCTGCGCAAGGGTATTCAATATGGCACTCACACCGTCACTATAATTATAGTTTGGTAAACTGAAATGAAAAAGAAAAAATAACTTGAGTTGTCCTGTCGAGTTGAAACGCTGCCTTGAATTAGTTGGAATGTGACATTTAAAAGACAATGACAAGTCGTCAACCCCCGCCACAGGGGGAGAGGTGTGAAGAGCATTAGAAGAGATGCAGGGAGAGAGTGGCCAATGGAATTGCACAAAAAACACAGTCATCATGACGTCAGAGTAGTAGGTGAGTTTAGTTCAGACATGCTAGTGTTAAGTGGTTAAGCAATGAGTGCAAATATTAGGCTTTAAATCCAAAGCCGGTTTCTCTCTGGAATGTGATAATTAACACAATGTATTATGTAATGTAACCCACTATTCTCTCCTGCTGGGGGCAGAGGCGATTATCTACTCCCTCCCAATAAGGCCCCACACACACACACACACCAATTAGAGAAAGGTTACCTTGCACTACTGCTGTCTGTCTGGCTCCCCCCAAAAAAGGGGCAGCGCGTGAAAACACAAGAGGAAGAGAGCTTTTGTGGGCAGTTTAATGTGTCCCCCTACACAACCTCCTCCATTTCCCCCCGTCTCTCTCTCTCTCTAAAGGTCACCATCATGCACTTTGTGGCCTCCCTCCTGGCTCCTCCATGACTAATAAAAGCCACCAGGCGGAGCCCGGGTAACCAACATTTAGCCAGGTTACTATATATATATATATATATATATATATTATTATTTTTTACTGTGATTATTAGGGGGGAAAAACAAGAATGACCCAGTCATAATTGCCAGCTGCAGCAAGCTCTCGTTTATGAACATCTTTTATCAGTTCAGCCTCAGCTCACAGCTTCACGTTGCGGCGTTCAAAGTATGGGTTTCATGGCTAAGTCTCCCATTGGCTTAGAGGCAGACTAGAGGCAGCCAATGAGGAAAATGTTTCTTCCACTACCGCTTTTCAAGCAGCTGGCAAAAAACTAGGACGGCTATATGAATTGTGCAGGGTTGAAACGGTATTTAACTGGGGATGGTAGTATAGGGTTTAATTTTGTTTGGTTAAAAATTTAAGATGCCACTGTTTATGCCACTGGATGTTTACCGGGGCTCTTAAGGTTAAATTCCTAAACCCTGTCATCTTTGTTCATGGGATTAGCATTATTGCTCCACCGCAGGCTACTTCTAAAACTGGCACTCAAGCATTAATTATAGAAAATAACATGCGCCGTAGGGGGACGCGCATGTTGTCTCTATGTCTTTCAGAGTGCTGCTTGTTGACTAATGTGTGTGTGGGAGGCCCTGACGCTTGCATGCAGTACGCTAGCAATGCATGCATATGCAATAAACTCTCTGTGAACTCTCAGGAGTTAACGTTAACACTACGGATTAAACTTTTTAATACTGGCTGTAAATGTGGAAGAAAGCAACATTTCCGAAGTTCTGAATTGAATTAATTTCAGTAAGGCCAGAGTAAGGCCCGTCCGCTTTGTTGTAGTTTTCTCGTTTGAAATGTCACAATTTATCAGAAAAAATACATACATTTATTTTGTTATTTATTTGGGATATGCATTATATTTCCAAGACATTGCTACAACGTTTCACAAATAAAAGAGAAACTGCAAATGCAATATGAGGTTGAAATGCAATGCGACCAAAATGCACTCCCAAGAGTAACTGCACCTGTGACTTTATCTTGCATTCTCTGCACTGACCGAATTTCATTTCAAAGCCATTGAAACGTGAACAAAAGCTCCCTGATAACAGCCTGTGTAAGCTGTTAAATGGAAGCGGGCCATGAAGACGGGCTTCTAGAACTCTCTGGGCCGCGGCTTCCTCAAACTGAAAATGGTGGCAGGAGAATTCTCATCACGGCATGCTTTTCACTAATGCATTCATTCCATTAAGCCAACTTCTCAATTAAAGGTGCCTGGGGGTAATCTTTACGAAGTGCTTCTGCACACCCCCGCTCACATGTCTCATTTGAAGAGAAGAGAAGAGAAGAGAAGAGAAGAGAAGAGAAGAGAAGAGAAGAGAAGAGAAGAGAAGAGAAGAGAAGAGAAGAGAAGAGAAGAGAAGAGAAGAGAAGGGATGGATGTGTTGCTTAATTTATAAGATACACCGTTTGTTGTATACTTGTGTCGTAAGCTGATAATCGCTGATCTCTTAGCTCACAACAGATTGCATCACGGTTGAACATACCACGATGCAACATATTTGTGAGCTTGTAGATTGTAGATTTCTTTTGCAGCGTGACAAACTCGTACGACAAGGTATAAATCATGCGTTGGCCATAAAAGAGAAAGCGAGATCACACGCATGGAACACAAGAGGCATGGAAAGGAGAAGAAAAAAGAAAAGAAAAGATGAAAACCCCAATACAAAGAGCGCTAGCATGCATGGAAGAATATATAAGGCAGACAACGGCAGCGCAGAGGGAGCGAGGGAGTGGGCGGGAAATGAAAAGGAAGTGCGAGTCAGGAAATCGCAGGCAGAACGGAGATAGACCAGCCAACGGGAACAGAAAAGGGAAAAAAGAATGAAAGTTCCAATGCGAGCCGCTGGTGCACATCAAAGAAGCAGAGCGATGCAGGAGGGGAGGGAGAGGAGGAAGGGGGAAAAAGTACATGTGACAAGAGAAATGAAAGGCCAGGGGTGAGGGCACAGTGTTCGAGGGGGTTGTGGATAAAAGTACTCAAATGTTTTACTTAAGTAAAAGTATCAATAACGAAATGTAGTAAGTAAAAGTCCAGAATGCAACATGTATTTGAGTAAAAGTACAAGACTTAACCCATTTAGACCTACAAATGTCTTGTTTCTATGAGTCGTTCTCAAACATTTTCAAACGTTTTCATGTCAAGCCAAATATGTTGTTCCAGGGACCCCCCAGAAGTTAAATGTTCGCTCTGAAAGTATATATATTCAAAGGTTTGCACTACATTTTCACGATTTTTCAAAAATAGCAGACCTACAAGCTCGTATAGTGCGGCACTCAGTGCCGCGCTATACGAGCTAGCTTGTAGATCTGAGTAAAAGTACAACATTTGCCTGTGAAATGTAGTGGAGACGGAGAGGAAGTAAAAGCACCTCCACATTGTACTCAAGTACAGTACCTAAGTAAACGTTAAGTAGTTACCTTCCACAACAGGGTAGAGGACAAGAGGAGGAGGAAGGAGAAGGGGGAGGAGAAGAGAAGAGCCAGTGACCCGTGGGGAGACGTCAAGGTGTAGAGACAGCGGAGGGACACGTCACGGACCGGGCTACGCTACGGGCCGGGCCAAGCCAGGGTGATAGCTGGCTGGACACAAAAGGACGAGGAGGAGGGACACATCTGTGTGGACGTCGGCCCAGCCGTGCGAGACCGTCTCCCCGCAGGGGTTGCCTGTCAGAGCAGGGACTGCTGGGGAGAGAACGGACAGGGGGGCAAGGGCAGCGCCGCGGGAAGACAGCCAGGTGCCCAGACATACAGTATAGCAGTGTGGGAAGGAAGGGAAGTATATGAGTGGTAGAGGGAGAGAGGATGGAAGAGGAAGGTATAGAAACATGATGGGGTCTAAGAGCTGGAGGTTGTGAAAATGATATTTTCAGAGAAAGCTTTAATAATAACATTATAGCCCATAATAGCATAATACAGTACAAAGTTACAAACAATATACACTAGTACAGATCCCTGAGGGAGTCAACCCTACAGTATATAGGGTTTAAGTGGTTAAACTACAGTACAAGGTATATCTATGATGTATGACTCCATATTAGGGCATGCAGCAGCCCGATCCATCCCACTCCAATTCACTTCCACTATAATCTAAATGTAATAATTATATATATATATATATATATATATATATATATATATATATATATAATTTATACAATATATTTATTTCAGCCACATGACGTCTTACGTCGTCATTTAGTGCCCTAAACAAAGTGTCCATAGATTTGGATCAATACAAAAACTGTTACTGTGGACACACCATGATTAAGCACTCACTTGTTTACAACAGAGTCCACCATTTTCAGTTAATCAGAAGGACAAGACGTGGATACTTTTTACAGCATGCTATACATAATAACTAATATCTACATCTCCAACATGTCACTAGTGAGTGACAAACAAAACGCCTTTGGAAGTGTGAATGTGCACACATGCTTTACTTTCAGCAGTGATGGCAGGGACAGTCACTGACAACAAAGTCTAATTTAGACTTCCTCTTATGGCGGTGTTGCACCCCAGGAATAGCATTAACACCTAGAAACGCACATCGCATCAGCTTGTATGTCTGCTAATCTTTAGGTGCAACGTCGCAGTATAAATGAAGCCAGTTCACCGAGTTCAGCCAAAAGCATGAAAAAGGACGGGAGGGCTTCGGGGGATCTGCATCTATGTCTCTCAAGTCAACTTTATGTATATTTTGACATAAAACTTTTAGAATTTCTTTCTCCTTCTAACCAAATCCTTATCCCTCCAGTGCTGACGCCCAAGAGAGCTTTACTCATCATTGGAGGCATATCAGCAGAACAACAAAGGGGGTTTGGGGAAAGGAAGAGGAGTGTGTCAAGAAAGAAACGAGAAACCAGTAACAAAACAGTAGAAAACTGAATGATTATGCTGTGCTTTCCAGACATGGTTGGTAGGAATCTATATACTGTATAGTATGCACACACATAAAATTATTGCTAACATAATTTACAAAAACGCAGATTGATCATGGTAATTGAAAGAAAACTAGTGACTGAAAGCATACAGTATTTATGACAATGATTACTATAAGATGATGAAATCAAGTGTTGTAAAGTCTGGTCAAATCTCCATTGTAATGAAACAAATGTGCACACACTGCACAGGACAAAACTAATAGCAACCTATAGTCACCTATAACTCCAGACCAGCACCCTCCTGCCAGCCCCAGGGTGGATACAGAGGTGACAGCACTAACCAGCACACAGCCTCTGGTCACCCTCTGCCAGCTGACCAGCCATGTGGACACTCGCTTATGTGTTGTAAGCTTGTAGATCTGCTATGGTATGCGCGTGGCAGCGTCATACATACTACAAGGTATGAATGCTTGCTTGACTCTTGCCAGCACTGCTCCTGCTGTTCTGTACCGTGTCGATTCACACCGTGGTAATTACGGCTTGCCAAGCATCTCTAATAAACAAACACAATTGGCAATATCTGTGAAGTTTGATGACCATGCAGGCTTATGCCAAGGCTGAAATTTTTTCAGTATTTGATGTACGAGCCATACAGCATGGATGGTCTCACTACAGTCTTATACATCTTCTAACTCTTGCTGGTAGCCTTCTGTCACAAATAAATGGTAAATGCAAATGGTGCATTTACATAGCGCCTTTATCCAAGGCGCTTTACATAGATTATTGCATTATTTCACCCATTCACACACACATTCATACACCGATGGCGGTGGAAACCATTTAATCAATTTGAGGCAACCTAAAGCATTTTTTCCCCTTTTGTTTCAATAAAATGGATTTTGGTATACCAGTGAATCAATAAGTGATTTTGTTTTAATACATATATACTAATTTCCCAACCACTAGGCCAAGCAAAGCGTTCCGATCGGCTTCTTCTCCCATTGCGTGCTGCATGATTAAAATGTGATTTAATAGCGGTATCGTTTCTGTAAATAATGAATCAAACTTAATAAGTTAAATTCCCAGTCCTATTATTAATAATAAGCTCTTACTTGATGTGTACGTTTTAATATTTTAGGTCAGTTCGACGTGGTGTTCATTCACCAGACTGAAACTTTCAAACATGTACAGCTGCCCTCCATGCCGTTTCAGAACAAGAACTGTAATTAAACGCAACAATGGGCTTTGGTGCTGGATATTCTCTGCCGGGTGCATGCCCATCCATCGAAAGGATTCATTGCTGTTGAATATGTTGAACTCAAGGTGAGAAATAATCTCCCCCTTTGTGTTGGAGGAACAAAGATCTACATGGTTATACCTCACTTCAGGGACGGCATTGTTCACCTGCACCTTCAGAATAAATGTGACACCTTTGTTAGAACTGAAAGTGTTTGAACCTGTAATACAATATGGTGTTAAATACATCTATACAATGTACAGGACAATGTGTAAACCAGGCTATACCTTAACAAGAGTAGGTTGAATACTGGTATTATGGCTGGATCATGTAGGAAACGCCATTTGAAACGACAGATACATCATCATCTATTTAACTCACATCGACTACCTTTTTTCACTGACGAAAATTAAATATGATGACCAAAACTATGACTAAATATATGACAATTTCATCAACAAATCAAAACTAAACTAGTGCATGGAGAAGAGATACAGTAGAACTAAGACCAGTCATTTCATGCTTGGTGGGTTGGTGTCACTGTCCAAAAATAGCAGATCTACAAGCTCACATGTTGCATCACGACACGGTGTGTATTTTTGGCATACAGCCGATTATATCAGAAATTTCAATGGCATCGCGGCCAGCCGAAATACATTTCAGTCGACTAAATCAACTGTAAATTTAGTAGACTAAAATATTAGGGTTTTTAGTCATTTCAGATGACTAAAATATGGCTAAAACTAAATGGAATTGTATTCAAAAGACTGACTGACTATGACCGTCAAAATCAGCACTGTCAAATAGTAACAGTATACACTACTTCAGTTCCATTGCCTTAATATGCAACAAGCTAACAGTATACAACCAGACTCCAGGCTTAATTCCTGATTAGGTGTATTTTGGCAATAACTTGCATTACATTAATACTGTACAAACATATTATGATTAATTTAATGAGAAAATATGTTTTGACTACTGATCAGTGGAAGATTTAAAGAACACATTAGCAGTCCTCTGATCACGTTTATTATATAATAGCACTATCTTACAATTAAAGCGGGCACATACAGTATTCCCTATAGCAGGGGTTCCCAAACGTGACATGCATGACATGAAAAGAGTGATGGCAGTTTTATGGTGTTATAACGACAAAATCTGGTAAACCACTGTTGTCAGGAGATGTATAGAGCAGCTACAGGAGTATACAGCTGCTGCATGTCTCTCAGTGCACTGACATTCTGGGATTATTTGCCATAATCATATTAAAAATGCATCATTTTTGGCCAAATACAACAAGGGGTGTCTCAGCTAGGTCAGGAGGTGCACGGCCTAAAAAGTTTGAGGACCCCTGCCCTATAGGATTTCAATTTAGCTTCCATTTGCATATTATCCTACAAAAATTGCGTTTAAAGTCCTTGCAGGTTTTCGGAAAAAACTTTGCTAAAAATCGGAAAAAACGCAGCAGTGTACAGGGTCCTTTAGGGCACCCCCATCAGATCAGTGAGAACAGCGTTACCGGCTCTTAAAACCCTGTATATGCAAAGTCAAACCCACTGTGTATATAGAGAGCAAACCCCTGTATCGCCGATGTAAGGCAAAAACATAGTAGCTATAAACTTTTTTCATATTTTTATCTTTTACTAAAAAGATTATCCCACAATTTTGTAACCCATTTCTCACCCCTGTGTGATCCTGGGCTCTACACACCCTCCGCCAACCTAGTCCCCATATATGGGGGACATGGGGAGAGCAACGGACTTGAACTCATGCTTCCTTCATGCCCGAGTGTCCAAGTTGATGCTTTTACACCTGACAGGGGGGAGTTTCCCTGGTTGGACGTAGCGCGTGGAAGGAACACGTTATTCCAACCAGTTCCTTTCCCCTCCATCAGGTGCCCCAGCTGGCCACTGTGGCCAGGGGGAGGCATGTGTTTTGTGAGAGTACCTACCCTAGGGGACACGGGGAGAACATGCAAACTCCACACAGAAAGGCCCTTTTGCCAACCCCGCCTCGGGTATGGGCACTGATGAGTGAGGAGGAAACACGCCGCCAGCACCCACAGCGTCCCGATCGGGAATCAAACCCAGGACCTTCTAACTGTGAGGCTACCAACTGTGCCACCGTGCCCCTTTCATATCATCATCATCATCATCATACTATAATTCAGCAAATGTCTGAATGTCTGTCTGAATGTCTGAATGTCTTAATGTCACTGACAGCGCGTTATCTCATCATTGACTGCACAAATCACTCCCACTTTTCACACAGGCATGGACCATAATTATATGGAGCGCGTAACGGAGCCCTTTTTTCCATTTGACACATTAATGATTAATAATGAATTTATTAGTGAATAAAAACAGCCGTTTACAGCCGTTTACAGCCGTGGTCTTTGTCCGTGGTCTATCTCCGACCGAGCCACACTATTAGCACACATCTCTCCATGCCAAAAAAAATATGCACGCTCCCAGAATCCAGCTAGGCTACTTTTTACAGACGCAAATGTCATATTTACTGTACAAATATTGTTTTTACTTCACCACACGATGGGCAATGCGCCCGGGCGCAATACCTCCCACGGCCACAAGATGGGGGCAAATATCTCACAACGGGTAAGGGCTAGTTCTTATAATACTTCGTTGCACAAGAGTGTCTCACAAAAGTAGTGAAAACAGACGATCTACAAGCTCACAACGTGTGGCATAGTAATGTGTTGTGAGGTTGCAGATCGGCTAGTTGAACTGTTTTAGTGAAAGTGGTTAAGTCTGTCTGTCAATTTAATCATGATTTAACCATTTCATCCTGTAAAGTAATGCATTTGTACAACATGAACATACAAGGTCTCCACCCGACATGGGCGATATATCGGCTAAGGGAGTGTTACTTCACCGAGGTACGCAGGTATCAAAAACGGAACGTTCTTTAGGTCCAAGAACATTTATCATGAGACCAAACGAAAGAGAGATAGAGGTTAGACTTATACTTTGCTTTGGGAATTGGGATCAATAAGTCATCACCCCCCCACACACACACACACACACACACACACCCACACCCACACCCACACCCACACCCACAGAATGTAAGCACACTGCTATGCCAAAAAAAAGAAGACAACTAAAAGTCTTCTTCAGGTCATGCCCTGAAGAAGTTGCGAGTTGAAACTTTTTAAAAAGGTTTATTTTTGCAAAGCGGTGTGGGCAACTGGGCATGATGGTGTTTTGGGGTGGGGGTTATGACTTATTGATCACGGCGAAACCTTTCTCTGCCTTTTGGTCTTACAAAAAAATAAATCAAACCTGTGTAATTTTCTCACCGTGTCCTATAGGGACAGGCCATCGCCCCAAGAAATCCGTGAAATTACTTTCCACCTGTAAACGTATTGGAATTTGGAAATACTCAAGTAAAGTACAAACACCTCAAAATTTTACTTAATGGCAAGTATTTCATACAAGTAAAAAGAATGCGTGAATTATCCCTTTAAGTACTTCCCACCACTCTCTCTCATTAGTGCCGCTTGACACGGCAGTTATGATTGGCGCTCCGTGGATCCGCCTACGCCGCCATATGTGCATATAACGCTGTAGCCAATATTTGACTGAGAGTATCATTCTGAAAACTCTGTACGCTCTGCTTGTCACAATATCTCTCCGAAACAAGATTCAATTTTGTCCAAACTGGGATGAAGACAAAATTCATGAGTAAATTTTGATTACTAGCTATGATTACTAAAACTATGACTAATTAACACTGACAATTTTGTCAACAAATAAAAACGTGACTAAAATGTTAGGGAGGTACTACTGTAGAAGAGATCAATGTTTGGTTGTGCGTAGGTGCTCTGAAAATAGCTGATCTACAAAAAATCTCACAATGCGCCGCGACACGCTGTGAGCTTGTAGATTGGCTCTGAATGCAAACAAATGTACAATCAAGCAACGACACCATCAAGGCCTGCCAAAATACACTTTAGTCGACTAAATTAATCAACTGTAGATTTTGTCAAATAAAATGTTATGATATTTATTGGACTAAAACTAAACAAAAGGTAAAATATTCAGTCAAACTAGCAATCGCTGTCTGGCCCTATTTCTCCCACAAGTTGCCATCATCATTCTGTGTGACACACACACAATACAGGCACACAAGTATTTACAAAAGGTGCTGTAATAATGTACAGTCAGCAAATCTTGGACAAATACCTACACACCCTACAGCCATATTTGGCGGCTACCGAAGAGAGTGCACAGAATTGGTCGTTCAGCTGTTTTTTGGGGGGCATCCCAGGTTATTGGAAGCCTCTTGCAAGCAACCGCAACCTAAGTATATTATGTCGGCTGCTAAGATCAACACAAGTAGATTGCCATTCCAACTCTTCACGCTTTCCTGATCTTCTCCTGAAGGATATTTTCACTGATTAGCCTTGCAAATTCTAATGATTTGCTACTGAAAAGAAGTGTCCAGCAGAGGAACTCTATCTATTCAGGGAATCTGAATAGAAATAATATACGTAGCTTGCAGAGTTAGTTCAGTCAGATATTCGAGCGGCTTTATGCTATGCTCATATAGGCCTACATACTAGAGGGGTCACTATGTGGTTGTATACAGTGTTTGCAAGACCCACACGTCATACGCTGATGTGGCAGTCAGCTGACCAATTGGGCAGGGCATTTAAGCTCACCTAGACTGCAATAACCTCGCATCACCAGGCTTTCCACCGCCTCGGAGGAAAGCCTGGTCTCTGTTCCAAAAGTCCGGGACCGGATGATATGCCTACGTCACGTTGTAGGTAGCTTCCCAAACAGGATGTACCCAAAATAATCCCCCCTCCCCCGCGATCAAAATGTTAGTTCCTACCAATTAATATGCTTCTGATGCGGCGTACTTTAGTTTCGTTGAATTTTAAAATACATAGCGTAGCGAGAGTGCGGCACAATGGCAACTGGCGAGTAAAGTCGGGGGGGAACCAATACTCTATGGGGGGAACTAACATTTTGATCGCGGGGGAGGGGGGATTATTTTGGGTACATCCTGTTTGGGAAGCTGCATACAACGTGACGTAGCATATCATCCGGCTCATACCGAAATGAAATGGTGCCCAGGCTAAGACTGCAAGCATATTCTTCCATATATTCTGTTGTTATGCACTGTTTGCTCCCACCGCCACTGGTGGACTCTGTTATTTCTGTTCCCCATGGCATGGGGGGTTGATATTGTATATCTATCTCACTGCTCTTAATGTGTAATGATGGTGTTTAATTGTCCCATACAGGGAGAAAATGTAGCATCACCCAACGACAAGATAAAATATTATATGCACGCTTTTATTCTCATTCTAGAATAAATATTGGTTAAATCTATTTATGAGTTATCTGACTGAAGTAAAATTAACATATAACACCTTGGCAAATGCCTCCCTTTCTCACTGGTGATGTTCTGTTTCTGACAATGCACTGACAATCTACTGAATTGCCAATGGCAGGATATGTTAAGTTCTCAAATGGCACATCTGTATAACCTACTAGCTCTGTGATGGTATGGAGTAGCAGCTGGTATTGAAGGATTTTGGTAATAAAAGCTTCCTCTAAGCTACAGTCAAAGGTGCAGCTAGGCCACTTAGCTCTTCCGCAACATCACCATCTAGTGGTTGGTGCAGACTGCCACGGTTTTCAGCCCGCACGGTCCCTATGTGAAGCGACACCACGGGTATTGACCTACTTCCGGGAACACGGAAGCATGTCAGAGGCGTACGTTAGATCACATCACAACAGCTGAAATGGTCCCGAGAGGTGACCATAGCCACAAAGGCCCGGTCACCCCGAGTGACCAGACGGGTTGCAGGAGGAACTAGGAGGGCCCTATCCGATGATCTGAGGCAGCGCACAGGGTTATGGGGTTGCAGCAAGTCTGTTATATAAATGGGAGCTAGACCTTTAAGAGCTTTAAAAGTAATCAATAAAATCTTAAAATCAATTCTGAAGCTCACAGGGAGCCAGTGAAGAGTAGCTAAAATAGGTGTGATATGCTCACGTTTTCTCGTGTTGGTGAGAAAGCGTGCCGCAGAGTTCTGCACCATCTGGAGGAGAGATATATTTTTCTTGTTCATACCAGAATTACAGTAATCCAGTCGTGAAGATATGAAAGCATACGGTTTCCAGGTCTGCATATGACAAATGATTAATTTTAGCGATATTCCTGATCTGATGGTAAAACTCCTGGACTATTTTGGTGACTTGGGTGTTGAAAGAAATATCCGGATGGAAGAAAATACCACCTAGGTTACGGGCTGAGTGTGTGATGTTTGCAGATAGGGTGCCAAAGGATGGAACATGATCGATGACAAGGAATAGCCAGCTTGCCACTTCGAAATAGGCAAACACATTAATGTAAGCTACTTTATCTACACTAGCACGTCTAAGCGCACACACACACACACACACACACACACACACACACACACTATAGGATGCCCAACAGTCTGTACCGCGCACATCAACAGGTGCAACATATCAATCGTCAGTTGCTGATATTTATTATTAATGGCTTTTAAGGAATGCCATAATGCCATATCACTCCACATGCATCAATTCATGGGCTGGCTACATAGCCGACCACAAACAATAATAATATTGACCATTTCAGGCAGCTACAGGTTCTGCAGAGCGGCAGCAGCAAAAACCAATAATTATTAATCATGAATTGAAATGTCTTACCTAGAGTATCTAGAATCCTTCTCTGGTCCCACTAAGAAGAGGCCTCTGATGGACAGGACAGGTAGGGATTATGTGCTCTGCAGTCTGCTCATCTGTTGTCACTTTGTCCAAAGTAGGATGAAGATGAATAGAAGTTCTTGAGCGAATGTACTATGCACATACACGGAAAAGTGTTACCATTAATCACAGTCATTTGCAATAATCGCAATTATATATTTTTGCATAATCATAATCATTTCCATGTTAAAAAAATCCATAGATGTTCAATATATTTTCAAACAATAGGAAATGGCACATCTACAAGCTCAAAAGCTTTTGAGCTTGTTAGATCGGCTATTTGCATTATTGGCTATTATTAGCTTTTTTTAAGTGTAATATTATTCAATTATTTAAGTTACTTGTCATAGGCTATCTGCTGTGTGCACCTTTAGTTTACAACGCCAAAAAAGGCCAAACAGAAATAAATTAAATCGTTAATCGGCTCGCTATTATTTAAGAGACAATTAATTAACCCCCCCCCCCCCCCCCCCAAAAAAAAAACAAAATTCATCACCATACAAGATTGTCATGAAAACAATATTTCACACAATAGCTCACAGCGCGCTGTGATGCAACGCGTTGTGAGCGTGTAGATCAGTAGGCAATTATATAGAAGTGTCAATTTGTACGTCTCTAAATGTTTTGATGAATTGAACAAGGTGGACCCTCTTGTAAACAAGTGTAATGCTTAATTGGGTCGTCCACTCACAGTTAACAGTCTTTGTATTGAGTTTGTGCTTGAAATGTACTGTAATTCTGCAAACTGTTAATAAATATAAATATTTCAATCAATCAATCAATTATAAGCTTTTAGTTATAGCTTCAGCCTACACCTTTTCGGGCCACTCAAGTGTGTGCCATGTATTATATATATATATATATATATATATATATATATTGTTATTGTTATATAAGTGTTTGTCAAAAAACTACTAGCAACACTAGATTTATTTATATTTTTTATAATGGGTTGAATCTAGAGTTGCAACACCAGCCATTGACAGACCATTCACAATCAAACAAAAAAGTCCTAAAAATCTGATAGTGATTGTTTACACCAACATTATGAATATGAAAAGTGTTTCATAATAATTAAAGCTTTCCGTACAGCTGCAATGTTGGTGGGTTTTTAACCTGTTTAATTACATCTACATGCAGTCACAGGAAGAAGGCGAGTGTCTTCCTGTTTCTCAACAACAAAACACACAGTGTTCGTCGTCCGTCTCCCCGACGCTCCTTGATCAAAACAAGAATCAGATCGGTATGTTTTGTTTAATTTGGTATTGACGGGGACAGCTATACCCCGTGGGTCCGTGTAGGACCTTAGGAACATATGCAGTTACTAGGACGACGGAGACGCCATTTCAAGTTAATATGATTTCATTACAAACCCACACACTGTGACATTGTTGTCCATATAAGCCCTAATGCCATTTAGGGCTACTGTATGTATGTATGTAGGCCATGGGGCTGTCAATGGCTGGTGTTGCAACACAATCAACTTAGTAAAAATAAATGCATCTATAGTGTTGTAAATTGCAGCTTTTTGATTGATTGATTGAAATATTTATTAACAGTTTGCAGAATTACAGTACATTTCAAGCACAAACTCAGCACAAAGACTAGTGTTAACTGTGAGTGGACGACCCAATTAAGCATTACACTTGTTTACAACAGGGTCCACTTTGTTCAATTCATCAAAACAATACGTACAGACACTTCTATATAGTTAAAGAACAGAACAGGAATTCCTCATAAAGGAAGCAAAAAGGGAAAAGAAATTTGAGGGGAAAAGGGGGGGGGGATTCAGATTGTACAGGGGCCAGTTTCGAATTGCAGCAGTCCGTACGTGCCCTTTGAGAGCGGTTTTGAACATGTCTTAATGACTGTTGGTAGGGCGTTCCACATTTTGGTGGCATAGGAGCGAAAATAATTTAGTCCCTTGTTTGTGCCGAATCTGGGTTGTACATGGTTTGTTGCACTCCCTCTGGTGTTGTGGGTGTGGACTTCGTTTACATTAAGGAAGTATCTACAGGTACATTGGTGGTGTATCGTTGTGGACCAGACCCATTGCAAGATGCTGTAGCTATAAAGTAGCCTACTGTTTTTTTGTTTTACCATTTCAATAAAACAATAACAGTAGAATAACACACAAGTGAAGTGAACTGTATTGATAAGCAGCTAACGTAACAGTAGCCTGGGTGGATAACTCACCTGGGAAATCCATTAAATCAGGAAGAAAGAAAAAACACCACCTGATGCAGTTTCTTTGATGATAATTCACTTCTCTATCAACAGTCACACCACCGTGGTTTAGTTGTTTTATCTCCATGACAACTAACTAAGCGACAACTCTACTCGACATGTTTTTGTTTAATTCAGTATTTTACTTCCAAACGGTGCTGTTGTCAAACAAAAACGTTGCTCATGCGCACAACTCGTCTTCTTCTTCTTCTATTAGGATTCCCGGCAGTGTAGACGCTGATGCGTATTACTGCCCTCCACAGTTCAGGATAATTATTGCGCTGTGATATTAAGTAACACCATTCGTTCGCACCCCCCCCCCCAACTCGTCAACGTCAACTCTTGGTGAGGCGAGGTTACGTCAACTCCCAACTGCAGTCTGATTCTAGGGACTGTCTGCAAACATGCATGGGTGCGTAGGGAGTGTCTGGCAATTAAAATAAAAAACAACCTATGCAAAAAAAATCTATTTGTACACAGTTTTTTCCATTTGAACAGTGGTTTAAAAAAAGTATTTCTTCAAAGCTGTGGTTTATTTCAAATACCACCTTGAATGGATTGCAGGTGGTACGTAACCAGCTAAATGGATAGTTGATAACCAAATCGACCCTATTGGCCTTTTAGCAACAACAAAAAAAGTGCCAGAGCCATGCATAGAGTAAGACAGAGTTACGACATTGAGGGAGCAGAAAACAGCCTGGTCACGTGGTTGTACAGTAGCCTACTGACAAACCAATAGACGTCTATGTAGAAGAGCCTGGCCCCATGAAGTGAACAGAGTTGTATGTCTTATGACTCTATGGCGGTTTGTGCCAACTGATGATGTTTATAGTGTTGTATACTGTACACCAATAAATGGAAATTTGACTTTGGCACACTGACAGTCAGTATACAATGTATTGGCCTACTAGTGTGCCAAAGGCAAATTTCCATTTTATGTGAGATTTAATGGACAATGAAGTTTTCTTTGTGGGGGTCCCAGGGATAAATAATTGCATCAAAGTGGGGGTCCGTGGCCTGGCCTAATGCATATCAAACTGGGGGTCCTTGAAATTCAAAAAGTTGAAAGTCACTGTACCTACTACTGTATGGCATTTAGCCTAATGTAAGTTTTGCAGTCACTGCCTTAAATATTGTTGCTGTCGGGCAGAAACCTATTATCTCCATAATATTTTAACTTTTTGTGGGTTTTTTCGTAAATGAACGCCCTACTTGAACATGCTCCACAAGCTTGAAATGTGTTTTGAGCTTGTAGATATGCTTTGCTATTTTTGAATTATAGAATCCCGAAAAGTAACAGTGTTGGACCTAATATAACCTGACAGATATGCAATGTTGTTTTACCGGCACACAACCTTCTAGAGTCTTTCACACTTTATAGTGGATGTGTGCACATTATAGTTTGACTTCATTTGGACCCCCTCGGATTCGCAAGCCTATTGATTTGTATTAACACGGATAAGAGATGCTAATGCATTTCCCACTCTCTGAGCAGCCAAAATGCTGCTGGTGCAGGTGTTTTATGTGTGGCTGGAAATTACTTCCTCATTTGCATTAATAACTCAGATTGGCTCCTTAAAAGCCGGAACTATTCCACTGAGCAGGAGGAATTATTCGCATGACTGGCTGTTTTTTAGTTATTTAATTTTTTTACTGCGATATCAGCTCAGATTAATTATGGCGCATGATTACAGCCAAGGTGTGAGACGTAAGCCAGCTATATCGGTTCTCAAAGCGGGGTCCGGGGATCCACCGATGGGTCCTTGGGGCAGTTCCAGAGGGTCACCAGCTAAATGAGTTCATAGAGCATAAAGATCAGTTTAACCTCTTTAATCCGCAGTGTGCTAAAATGTATTGGTGCTATATCGATCATTTATTGGACTATTTGTTTTCCTCATGCTGCATGACATTGTTTCATACGCTTTGTGTGTTATCTTGGGTTGCATTGTGATTTTTGCTTGACTGTCTTTTACCGAAATCAACTCAAATCAAATACACCGGCTATTGCCGGAAAATGTCGATCTACAGTATAAGCTCAAAATGTATACTGTAGTATTTATGAAAAAATACATAAATGAACTCATTTTCCGGTGCCTATATGTAATTTTGAGTGTCGGCCCCCTGGAACTTGCAATTCAACTAGAAAGATGCGAGTGTGGTTGCCTAATGCCTATATCTATAGGAATATTAGAAGAGCTGAGCGTTTATGGTTCGGAACCAACTCATTTTCAGTGGAAACACTCTGAACTGGTTCAATATTTGGCGGGAAGAAAGAAGCGAACCGGTTCAACCTCAGGGCCAAAGAGTTTCAAATTGCTGGCCAATAGGAGGGGAGACTCCTATTGTGATCCAATGAAAATAGCCACAATAATGAGAAGAGTTGAGAGTGGAGAAATACATCTTTCTACTAAATCCACAAATAGAATATCCTAAGCCGCAGACTTTTACATAAAAAGAGGGGGGAAATAATATATATAAATATATATATAATTCTATATTATTATTGTGGAAATTGCCTGGCTGTAGCTGCTGAATAATAAAGGCACATATTGTTCATTGTGTTCATTCGCTGCGCCTCCGCATGCAATAAAAGTGTCAATCTTACGCCTTAATGTGAAGTTACAGGTTTAATTTACTGCATATCGTCGCTGTATGTTATGTGGAAACCTTGTATGTCCATGAAAAGTGTTCCAAAGGATCCAGAAATTATTTGGCAGTGGCATTGAGTGGAGGAATAAAAAGTAGGCCTATACACTATCATACTGCAATGTAGAAATACTCTGTTACAAGTAGGCATTACAATTTGACTTGAGTAAAAGTACAAAAGTATTACCAGTATCAAAATGTACTTAAATTACCAAAAGTAAACCGTACGTAGGCACAATGTGATGCATTGTGAGCTTGTACATTTTCAAATGGCCGAAATAGGGCTGAAGTTGTTAACGTATAGGCTATACCTATACTGTATGTTTGGTAAATAATAATCTAAAATGTAGTGGCGTAAAAGTACAATAGTTACCTCTGAGATGTAGTAGAAGAGTATAGAAGTAAAAGTACAGACAATTGGAAATATTGAAGAAAGTAAAAATATGTCAAAATTGTACTCAAGTACAGTACTTAGTTACTTTACAGCACTGCCGACGGCGAGGACATGTGTGCTAAACGTTGGTGTCAGTACAGCCATGGTGTGCAGCGCTCTGATAACGGCGGGAAAATAAACATACCAACAACGAACAGACACAGATAAACAAACAATGTTGACACAAAGACACGTGGACGACAATGGCAGAGAAAATGACAGGGAAAGGAGAAACAAGGAGAGAGAGAGTGAGAGAGAGAGAGAGAGAGAGAGAGAGAGAGGGAGAGAGAGAGAGAGAGAGTGAGAGAGAGAGAGGAAAATATACCAAAACCACAGCAAGATGGAATGCTATTTAGCTCTAAACAGAGAATACACAGTAGCAGAATATAGCACTGTAACTCATCCAAAACAAAGGACAACAGTAACTCGATACAAACTCAGTGAACAGTCTTGCGATTGAGAAAGGCCGTCATACGCATACCTGGCTCCCAAGGGAAGACAGACTATGCACCCACACTGCACACAAAACAAGGTAGAAACTGAGCTAAACTTCCTAACCGTCTGTCCACTGTATTATTAAGACATCAGAGAAATTTTACTTCCCACAGATTACAATCACCCAAGGATAATTTGAAAACATTACTAATGACAAAAAAAAAACTCCCATATCTGTTGGATGAAGTAGCCTACAACAATGTGCAAACACAGCAGCAAGATTTATGAGCTACTGTGACATGAGAAGGATGGCAAATGGAATACAACCACCTTAAGGAATGAAATCATTCTGTGTACGCCTACACTGTTTACAGAAAATAACATATAGGAAATACTAACTTTAATTCAATTCATTTGAATAAAATGCTGCTACTTGTCGCAAATATATATAGTTTCACTAGTATATACTCAAAGTGTTAATGTAACACAGCTCTGTTTATACATTGCAGATTAAACTGCAGATACATTTTCTGGGAAAAACGTTTAAAAAAAACGTAAGATCACTGGCAGTGGGTGGATTATTTATGTATGAGTTAATTAATGCCCTACTTCATCATAGAAGTGTGGCATAAAAGTATAGTGAAAATAGCCGATCTATACACAACACATGTGACGTGGCAGTGTCTCAGGGCTAGAGTGGCCGGATGGTGAACCGGGAGGGAGGTGTGTGTGTGTGTGTGTGTGTGTGTGTGTGTGTGTGTGTGTGTGTGTGTGTATGTGTGTGCGCGTGTGCGTGTGCACGTGCACGTGCACGTGCGCAAGTGCGTGTGTGTGTGTGTAATGCACAATCTATGTAAAGAGCTTTGGATAAAAGCGCTATAAATGCACAATGCAATTACCATTTACACGTTGTGAGCTTGTAGATCTGCTATTTTCATTACGGTATTATTATATATATATATATACATATACACACCAACACACACAAGAAAGGAACGGTTTTGGACATACATGGTTTCCATGTGTCAAGAATGAAATAGAGGGTTAACCGTTATGTATGTACTGTACATTAGCCAGTACAGGGAATTCCCTCGATAGGCTACGGCACAATTGCATTGTTTGTTCCCGTAGCGATGCAAATGGATTTTATTGTTGTTAAACGAATTGCATTGTATTAGCAATATGCTAATCACAGCAGTATATAGATAATTCATAATCCATCACAGTCTTTGTCTCCCTGCCAATGCAGCGTGTACTGCCGTTGTGCACAAGTGTTTGTATGCGCGTGCGTGTGTGACAGAGTCAGACAGACAGAGAGCTTGTGTGCATGAATGCTAAATGTGTACCCTATATGTGTGTGTGTGTCAGAGAGAGAGAGACATGAGAGAGAGAGAGCTTTTGTGCACACGTGCAAATCCTGCACTCAGACACGTGGCCCGCAATGGTTTTGCATGTCGGCCCGCCCGTGACGGCAGCTTTAATCGTTTGTAACTTAATAATGTCATTTGGCATTACTGGAATCTGGACGACAAACAACAACAACGTTGGTCCCACTGGCCGTGGCAACAGAAACACCTTTTTCTTTTTTTTTCTCCCATGCAGACGTTGATTTATGTCGACTCGCTGAGGATGTGCAGCCTGACTTTGCATAAAGCGATGACTTCAGGGGTGGGGGGGATGTGGTGGGGTGGGATTTTTAGGCATTGGCAAGGTGAGCCAGTGAGCCCACCGGTGACGTGATATGACAGTGAAGAGCCAACCCTATGCTCTGTCACATGACGGTGGCTTGTGACCCAATACGAGGAGATCAACAATCTCACGCATTGTGCACTTGTAGATCTGCTATTATCAATGCAGGTCACTGCCATGATGACAAAGTATACGAATTGGGATTTCGTTGAAGGGGGGAGCGGGGAATGTTTAGACTTGCACGTTCAGAGGGTGACCGGATGACACGCAGATGACGGGGGAGGGCTCACACGTCTCAGGTGCAACTGACAGCTCACAGTATGTGTCCATGTACATCTTTATACTGTATGTGTGTGTGTGTGTGTGTGTGTGTGTGTGTGTGTGTGTGTGTGTGTATGCGCGCGCTCCGGGGGAGGCCTACCGCCTGCAAGCCATCTCCAACCCCCCCCTGCATTGTGTGAAGGACAAAAAGCAGCGTGTGCCACCGGCAGGAGATAACCGTGATTTATGAGCGCCTGTCACAACAGCGGCAGGTAAACATGCACTCCGGGGGGGGGGGGGGGGGGGGGGGGGCAGCCCATTCCCCTCCGTTCCCCCTCTTCCTCTGCTGTTCCACTCACCCACACAGAGAAGGTGTGTGTACAGTACATGAACTAGCCAGTATGTCGGGCTAGCATCCAGGGGACGCTGTCGTGCCAAAGCCGGCCTCCCGCAGGGGACTGGTGGAAAAGTGTGGGAACGGGGTGCACACGTTGATTAGACATATACTAACAGTCCGACAGACATTAGTCCGACAACACCGTCGCTCCCGTCGGTTTTTGGGTAGTCTAAAACTGAACACAAAAAAGTCAAAACTAAATAAAAATCTAAACTAATAAAACATTCAAAACAAGAGCCGTGGGCGATTTTGAGTATGTAGGATGAGCACGCGCTCCCTCGCCCCGCTCATCCTATGAATACAAATTTAGCGAGCCATGAAACCACACTGCATTGGTCAGCCATGGAAGAAGAACAGAAGTGGTTTTATGCATGCATGACTGGTCTATCTGGCAGTGCATCACACTGCCACCTAGCTTGTCACACTTGTTGCGCCTCCGTCTGCACAAAGAATAAAAAGTGAGAACGCAACAGAACTTTGACGTTTTCTCTACAGACCGTTGTCGTCTAAACGTGGCCCCATCTGAGACCTCTGGAGAGCTGAGGTGAGGCAAGGTGATTTCAGGTGAGGTGAAAGTGATTATAAGCCCGTGTTTATACCTCGTGCCTCACACTCCAACATCCAATTATGCAGTGCATGGGCAATTGGTCTGTTTGCCATTGTTGCTATTTCACCCGTTGTTCACCTGTTGGATTATTGCTGTTACTTTGCACTATGTGTACACACTACACACTATTGTCTTTTATGTTGTTGATTATGGGTCCTTTACCCTTCCATCAAGAAGCATTCTAGGAATTCATTCCTAATGGCAGACATTCGTACAGACATTCAGACAGACATTTCGGGTTGGCTCATTGGAAACACTCTGCTACACCAGTGGGTCTCAAAGTGGGGTCCAGCTAGGGACCTTGAGGGGGTTCCATCGTGTACAAATGGAACCAAACGGGTCCGTTTCTACGCTCTCAGAGTTAGGGACGTCCTTGGAATTAAAATGTTTGAAAACCGTGCTACACTAAATGGAACAGAGCCTTCATTTTGTAACATTGGTAAGGAAGAGGCCCAATTTCTTCTCTGCGGCCAAGCCTGTCTGATTCCTCCACGGGAGAGAGAGCTTTACCCTTGTACCACCCACAGTTTTAGACAGTGTTGGCGTTCAAATCATTATACGCAAACAAAAGTGTGTGCAAACGCTTACAAAGCAGCCGCACAAATGCACAATCAGACACACATGGTGTCCTATTATCTTCTGGGCCAATCTTGTCACATTTTATGAGGTGAGGAGGTATCTCTGTCTGGCAGTGCTATCAGTGGCTGATTCCTATCATGTCCCAGGCAGCTGTGAACGAGGCTGACGCACTCACGCTCTCAGCCTAAGAGAGCTTCAAATGGAGGCCTGATAAGGACAGGCAGAGCATGATAAGTCATTCCAAGATTTCCACACACTGCTTTCCACAAGAAACCCAGAGGACTATAAGGCCTGATTTATTATGCTTGGTTGCGCGGTGTCACGCACAGGAAACACCTGATCGACAAAGTGACAACGTGTTGCGCTGTGACAAATTGTATAAGTATAAATCACCCTTCAGGTCACACCAATAAGGATATATACAAAACATATACAGGTACAATGCATATATATACAAGCAGCAATTCACACATTTTCAGTAAATGTTGTTGGGTGTCTGCATGGGCACATTATTACACTCATGCAGAATGTCTTTACATGCACATTAATATCCCGTTATTGTTCAACATACGCTGTCCATAATATTTGCCTCGGCGCATAAAAACCTACTATGTTATTCACAACTGCACAGATAAGAGCTCATCCCTGTTATGAGAATCATGAATAACAGAGGGATGTACTGTATATAGCAATCTCATCCAGTACTCAATTCAACGGAATATAAATGTCACCATGAAATTATAATACAAGCAGATGTTTCTCTTTTGTATTATATATAACATTATTTTGTTGACATTCTCCAGTGCAATTGTTCAATAAATATTGATGACCTCATCCTGAGTGGCATGCAAGAAAAAAAAAGCCAATAAAGCAAGTTTAAGTTCAAGTTCTAAATATATCCGATTTCCACGTCTCCCATCAGACCTGCAAACTTCTGTAGCTGTATAGCAGGATGCATCGTTGGCTGTCAGTGCCCCCGGGATTATTTTGGAAAGGTATTTCCATTTAAAAAAAAATGTCTTGCCCACGGTTTTGAAGGAAACAGAACATACATTTAACATTTTCCCAACTCCAGACTCCAGGCGAAAAGCACCTTTCGGTTTCATTGCTGGACACATTGCTTGATGGACAGATATGCATGTGTAATTTCTTTCCTTGACAGAGAACGCGCTCCTCCTTAAGGTCCTTAAATTATAAGCATTACTCCAAGAGTAAGAATAGCCAAAATAGCCAAAATAGTGGTAGTAATGGTTCAATTTATAGGGTTACATTAATTGCCCCACTCTGTGTTAAAGGACAACTCCAGACTAAATTACATATAGGCTCATGTTCCTACTTATATTGATCCCAAACCATAAGCATATTGCTTTTACGAGGGCCCACCTGCAGTTCCAGCCTTGACCACTACGTCTCGGCGGCTTCAACGTTGGCCAGCCATTCTGGGGGCTTGGGCAAAACACATAACAGCATAACGTCTGTTTAGCAGACTACGGTGACTCATGTGGGACAACCAAGACATGGATGCGCGTGTAATGACAACTGATAACAGATTTGAATGCAACAAATGGTGTAAAAGCGATATGCTTTGAGGTATGCTGGGGAAACTGGACGACAGCTAGGGGAAATTCTGCATCAATCATGCCTCGATCGGCCTTCGATATTCATGCAGACATACAGTACAGTATAAGTCCAAACAATGAAGCCAAAAGTTCCCTGAGTCCAGCCGAGTTAATCTCGCAAAATCTTGGACCGATCAGAGCAGGATAATTAACTCCTACCTTCTTTTCTTTACATAATGTTTCATTCTTTTTTAAATACATACCAATTATTAATATACAACAATTAATAATGTGTTGCTGTCGGGCAGAAACCTCTTATCTTATCTCAACAGCAAAACAAATTGTAATTTTGGGCTGTAACTTTGTCCAAATTTGGAGTCATGCATCATCGCAATGTCACATGAATTCCCGAGATCCACACTGGAGCCACATGCCGTTCCACATGGTTCAACATTTTAATTGCATTTCATTGTTTCACAAAAGTTCTTGGACAGAGCCAAGTTATATCCCCCCATCACCTGGCTCCCAGTTGCCTCCTAAAATGTTGATGCAATGCTGGGACAATTTTGTGGTCAGCCATTTCAGCTGAATCCCTCGCTACCCCAGCTGTGCCAAGCCCCCTCCTCCCCCTCCCAAGCCTCCTGAGCGGTAAGCCCCCTGCATGTGTTCAGAAAAGCCGGGAGAACACTCGTTAGCTACTGAAGGACTGATGATTATAGAGATGGGGGATTGGCAGGAGGCTCTATTTATTTAGTGCGATTAGCAGATTGCTATTTCCAAAGCCTTGACACTTTATATTTTCTTTTGTGGGTATAGTCTGTCTGTCTGTCTGTCTGTCTGTCTGTCTGTCTGTGTGTGTGTGTGTGTGTGTGTGTGTGTGTGTGTGTGTGTGTGTGTGTGTGTGTGTGTGTGTGTGTGTGTGTGTGTGTGTGTGTGTGTGTGTGTGTGTGTGTGTGTGTGTGTGTGTGTGTGTGTGTGTGTGTGTGTGTGTGTGTGTGTGTGTGTGTGTGTGTGTGTGTGTGTGTGTGTGTGTGTGTGTGTGTGTGTGTGTGTGTGTGTGTGTGTGTGTGTGTGTGTGTGTGTGTGTGTGTGTGTGTGTGTGTGTGTGTGTGTGTGTGTGTGTGTGTGTGTGTGTGTGTGTGTGTGTGTGTGTGTGTGTGTGTGTGTGTGTGTGTGTGTGTGTGTGTGTGTGTGTGTGTGTGTGTGTGTGTGTGTGTGTGTGTGTGTGTGTGTGTGTGTGTGTGTGTGTGTGTGTGTGTGTGTGTGTGTGTGTGTGTGTGTGTGTGTGTGGTAATTAATACCAACAGCAGTTTATACCCTGGCTTGGCCTTTTACGATCTGGCATAATGAAGATTGTGTTTAGGGAGAATCAATTGTGGGAGGACTTCACGGCCGAATTGGTGATGAGCCAACCAGAACCAGGAACCAGGCTATAACCAACCAGGGCCCTGTATTCAAATGGGACATTGCGAAAAAATTCTAACACGTCTGAGAGTGACAAGACTAATATCCACGCAGTGATATTAGTATTGCAACACAAGGCATAGGTTAAAGGGTTAGTTCAGATTTTTTTTTACTTAAAGGAGAATTCCATACTAGAAGGCTTTCTTACCTTTAATTGTCGTTGTTACGTCCCCACCAAAAAGGTCCAGGTGTTATTTTGTGCAAAAGCACATTCTTGGCTATTTCCCCTATACCATGCCCTCAATGAATTGCATTGCATTGCATTGAATTGAATGGGGTGTTAATTCACTTATTTCCATCGCATTTTTTTGTATAATAATGTAATGTAATTAGTATCCCAAGCGGCACACTTTACTACTTATTTCGATGGAAATAACCGAATTAGCACAAAAACACAACCCCTGTTGAGGGCTTAGGGGAAGTAGCCAATAATGCACTTTTGCACAAAATAACACCTGGACCTCTTTGTTGGGGACGTAACAACTACAAATAAAGGTACCTAATGCTGTTAGGTATGGCCTGGGCATAATTTCAAATGAGATGGCATTCATCATTGATTATTGTAAAGAGTATGAAATGTACTGTACTGATGCCTGTTCAGTACAGTACACATAGGCCTACTGCATGGCCGTCATTGCCCATCTTTGAGTAGAATTGTTATTGTATTGGCAGGGCAGCTCTTGAATAAGTAAAAAAAAGAAAGAAAAAAAAGGGTGGGCATTATTCCCGTATGCCGTCAAATGGGACAAGCCGTAGCGACTTCACCAGACAATTGGCCAAGGCAAAGTGGATGCTGGGTGTAGCCATGGCAACAGCACAAAGGGAGGGAGGCAGGGAGGGGGGAGAGAGAAAGACACAGACAGACAGACAGACAGACAGACAGACAGACAGACAGACAGACAGACAGACAGACAGACAGAGTCACAGGGGAAGCTGATGTAACACACACACACACACACACACACGACACAGCCCGCTCCAAACCCCATTTACGTTTATGACCTTTCAAGTACTACGGAGGATATATTATGGCAGAGAGCCTCACCTTGACCTGTGGGTACACCTGGTTTACAACTACCATCTTGAACTGCCGTTTTATATATAAAATGAACACACTGATGTAACTGTACGTACACCTTGGTGGACTGCTGAGGGTCAAAGGCTACAGTCGAAGGGACGCCGTGGATGTTATGGGAAAGCTTGATGATAGAAGGCCGTCACATCATACAGGTTATGAAGTCAAGTGGACAGTGACACCTACAGTATATCGTATCATTGCTGTCGGGCAGCAACCTCTTATCTCCATGTTTTATCATAACATTTTATCATATTACCAACAGCGTGACACAAAAGCAAGAGCTTGCCACTTGAGGTTTTCCACCCGATAGGGACAATATGCTCTGTGCACGTACAAGCTGACAAAGCGCCGTGTTGCAAGCTTTACGGCTGCATGGGTCACCGTCCGCATGCGATACGACAAAGTACTGTATATAAATCAGTCTTTCAAGGGGGCCACGCTATAAATTACGACCCCCTTGCCCTTCCACGCTCTCTGCACCACTCATATCTATATTTCCCCACCCATCATCGTAAACATCACACCTCCAGAGAGACCCTGACGCATACATTTTACCAGACATCCCAACAATGTCATCGTCAGGTCTGAGAAGTGCTACTGCAAGTTTGAAATCCCCCCCCCCCCCCCCCAGATAGTTGTCGATAGTATGAATGTTCTCTATCTATCTATCTATCTATCTATCTTAGAAAGACAGACCGACACAGTCTGACTGAGATTGATAGGAAGAGAGGACACTTTTACCACCATCAATTGTGTTTCTCATATTGCAGCATGGCATCGTTATTATGCAGTAATATGAATATGTTATTAATTCATTTATTCTGTAAGATCCTAAAGTTGGGTTTCAGATCTCTGTGATGATGGATGAATGGCACACTGTGTGTAGGTTATCTATCTGCATTCATCGTGCATCACTCTCCGTTTTCAAACCTGTTCCTCACCATAAAGTAAAGGCCTGGAGTGGAGCAGAACGTTGCTGTCAGGCGGAAACCTTGTATATGTTTTTTTTAAATTTATTTTTGAATTATTATTATTCATAAATAGGGGTAGAATTTGATCCAATCCCCTAAAGGTGCATGCCGAATGCCGACTTGATTTATATTGTGATTCTTAATTATTGAGATTAACTATTGTTGTGATTCGATATGATTTTTTTGTGATTTTATTTCCTCTTACAACAATTATAAACAAAATAAACCATGCATGACAAGTTGTATCATACACTTTGAAGGCCATACTTTGTCGTACAAGAGTGTAGGGCTACTTTATCAAATTGGAGGGAATTAGAAGAACCTTGAGAAGCTAATTAGTTATTTAAAACTTGGGGTCTCTTCCTTGCACTTGCAGATAACGTAAGAGTTCCATAGTGTTCCAGAATGATTAAGCTTAAATTTGATATTTGTAATTTATGACATGACATGACATGACATGACATGACACAGACAGACAGACAGACAGACAGACAGACAAACAGACAGACAGACAGACAGACATGACACAGACAGACAGACAGACAGACAGACAGACAGACAGACAGACAGACAGACAGACAGACAGACAGACAGACAGACAGACAGACAGACAGACAGACAGACATGACACAGACAGACAGACAGACAGACAGACAGACAGACAGACAGACAGACAGACAGACAGACAGACAGACAGACAGACAGACAGACAGACAGACAGACAGACAGACAGACAGACAGACAGACAGACAGACAACATGTCTATTATTGAGAAGAACTGTGTGTGGGTGTATTGTCCAATTGCTCTCTTCTTGTTGGAGTAGGATTATGCAATTTATTTGTATGTGGGCGTTTACCAAAGTACATTATTATTGTGATATTGAAATTCTGAATAAACAAAACTGAAAAAATGAAAAGTGCATAGGCCTAAGTAGCGGAAATAGCCGATCTAAAGCTCACAATGCATCAAATTGCGAGGCCAAACCATTTTCACTTGAGGTTTTAAACATTTTGAAAGTGGTTTATAAATATTGAACCAATAATGAAAAGTATTAATAAGCCGGCTAAATAACAACTCCATTGGAACACAGGGTTCGTTTTTCCCCATTTCCACACAAGTAACGCTTTTGGACATAAGAGGTTTCCACCCACCACCAACGGTCGGTAGGGTACATGTACGAGCAAGGAGACGATGTTACGCGTGAAATGTCACAAACTGCTGAATGCACACGCAGGGCAGAGCAAGTGACAAGTGCATCTGATACAGATTAGTCCGGTGGCCAACAGGCTTCTTTTGTTTAAGTGGGATTTCTTTTTTTTTTTGGCCTAAAATATTGTACATTCATGAATCTACTTGCGGACTGGCTGTCGGTATTGTGCAATTCTTTTTATAGAGGGATATGTGACCAAACCACTTGCCCAAATGTGCCCAAAATCACATTTGTGATGACACAGTGTTTAGCCAAGGAGTGTTTTTTTTTTGCAAAACTAATGCTTGGAATGGATTCAGAATCATGAAAACCCCCTATTTTGACACGTCACATGCTAAAGCATAATGACATTTTGACATTGTTGCATATAGGATGTTAATGGTATGGTCACACATAAACCCCTATTAAACAAATTGTTCAATACCGACAGCCGGTCAGCAAGATGATTCATGAGTGTATGTATCTACAGTATCTAATAATTTAGCAGATGCTTGCTCGCTGTTTAAATCACTCGGTCGCTGTCTGTCAGTCAGAGTACTTCCTTAGCATA
>NC_137877.1:16884218-16894218 GCF_963924005.1 Protomyctophum bolini | reverse complement strand
TGTTAAGATAATCTTCAACTAAACTTAACAGTTAACAATTAATTGAACATACTGCGATTCTATCATTGGGCGGTCACTGTCACTGTCCCCACAGCCACCCTTAGATCTCCATATATGGAGCTGACCTATTCTGACATTATTGATCTGACCTCATCAAACCCTGTACACTCAAGACACACTCCATATACTGTATGGCAGTACAGAATTCATTCCATGTTGATCTGACCCCCCAATGTCAAAGCATCAGCGCTCGCGGTCAAGGGCGTCTTACTGGTTGTGTGTGCATGTGTTTGCGTGTGTGTTTTTGCACGTGTGTGTGCATGCGTGCATGCATACGTGTGTGACATTTGTGTGTGGAGCGTTCATTTTGGGTCACGGTGGGTTGTTAAATCCCCAGCTCTTCCTCATTACTCCCTTGCTTCTCTTCTTTTCTTATTATTATTCACACACTTCTCTCTCTTTTCTCTCATTATTCCTTCATTTTTCAACCTCTCCCTATTCCTCTGTCATTCTTCTTCCTGTCCTACATGTGGGCTTTTTTGTGGGTTTTTTTCGTATTCCATTTTTCTTTTTAACACTGATGTTTTGACGTTTCGTTTCCTAAATCCCTGCCTCGTGTTCTGCTCTTTCATCATTCTGTTAAGCTGTGTGTGTGTGTTGTGTCCAATGATTCCCTTCTCTTTCGTTTCGTCTAATGCCACTTTTGTTTGGAAGTGTTTTTGCAGGAGAACGTGTGTGCGTGTGCGTGTGTGCGTGTGTGTGTGCGAGATGTGGAGTCTGTCATTAGTGTGCTTCAGGGAGAGGCCTCCTTTTCCTGTACAACCAGAGGATGCAGCTGTGACAGACACACACACACACACACACACACACACACACACACACACACACACACACAGTGTAACGTGTGTTGTTCACACCCCTCTTGACTCCACATTTAGTCCTGCATGATTTTGAAGCATTTTGATCCCTAGAGCCTAGAGGCCATCATTTTTTACACCCTTCCTTCTTCCTTTCTCACCTCTTCCCTCCTCCATCCATTTCTCCATCCATCCGTTCCTCTTCATCCCGCCATCATTCATTCTAGTGTTACTCGATTCCTGCTTAAATGTGAATCTGGATTTTCTCGATATAGTGAGAGTCACCATCACCTGAACTCCAGCATCCATACTATATCCAAGTACCTTGTGAGCTTGTAGATCGGGTATTTGGTTGTCGATGAACAAATACATATCCAACTCAGGTCCATGTACAGTAGTTTACTAAGTGTAGAGGATTTGAAGTGGTTAAGGAGCCACGGTAAGGATTTGATGGATCCCTGGTATATATGTGTGTGTGTGTGTGTGTGTATATATATATATATATATATATACCGGTATATGTATATGTATATGTATATGTATATGTATATGTATATATATATATAGTCTTCTAGAGGATTTGAAGTGGTTAAGCCATTCAGGACGGGAACCCCTTTTGGTGTTTTAACTTAAGCCTTATGCTATACGTTGTTGCTGTTGAAAAATAGCAGATCTACAAGCTCATAGTGCAGCACTGAGTGCCGTGCTACGAGCTTGTAGATCTGCTATTCAGAGTGAACGTTTTTAACTCAAATCTTTGCTTCTTGGGGGGTCTCTGGAAAAGCATATTTTCAAAGGGGATCAACATGGAAAATGTTGAGCACCACTACATAGAAACAGACGTTCTTAGGATTTAAAGTGATTAAGGAGCTATGGTAAGGATATGATGAATTCTTAGAATTTGAAGTGGTTAAGGAGCTAAGGTAAGGATATGATGGATCCTAGGGATTTGAAGTGGTTAAGGAGCTAAGGTGAGGATGTGATGGGTTCTTAGGATTTGAAGTGGTTAAGGAGCGAAGGTGAGGATATGATGGATTCTTAGAATTTGAAGTGGTTAAGGAGCTAAGGTAAGGATATGATGTATTCTAAGGATTTGAAGTGGTTAAGGAGCTAAGGTGAGGATATGATGGATTCTTATAATTTGAAGTGGTTAAGGAGCTACGGTGAGGATATGATGGATTCTTAGAATTTGAAGTGGTTAAGGAGCTAAGGTGAGGATATGATGTATTCTAAGGATTTGAAGTTGTTAAGGAGCTAAGGTGAGGATGTGATGGATTCTTAGGATTTGAAGTGGTTAAGGAGCTAAGGTGAGGATGTGATGGATTCCTGGGAAGGTGGTGATCATCATGACTCGTTCACATGTGCGTTCCTCATGGAAGAGCACTGC
Organism: Protomyctophum bolini; assembly: GCF_963924005.1. Taxonomy (NCBI): domain Eukaryota; kingdom Metazoa; phylum Chordata; class Actinopteri; order Myctophiformes; family Myctophidae; genus Protomyctophum; species Protomyctophum bolini. The sequence goes on along the minus strand of NC_137877.1, from coordinate 16,891,974 downwards.
AGATGTGAGGAGGAACAGGATTGCTAATGGAAAAACGAGTAGAATTGGGGCAGACCCAAATCTCTTAGTATTTATGTTTAACTGAGTCAGACACCAGGGATGGGGGATGGGGGGGGGGAGTCTGGTTTCATTATGAGTGGTACTAGGTTTTCCCGTTAGGGGACAAACAGGTGCACGCACACACACGCACGCACCCCTCTGGCATTGCCTTTATCTGGCTGCATTAACTCGATGCAATCTCCTCCTCTTTGTGTCTCTCCCATTATCTCATCATTATGTCGCTTTATCACGCTGCCAACATCTCTCTCATCACACACACCGGGAACGCATACAGGGACACACATATTTTAGATGCAGTAAAGGTTACATTCACAAAATGTGTGTCTGTCTAATTGTCAGAGAGAGAGAGAGAGAGAGAGAGAGAGAGAGAGAGAGAGAGACAACAGAAGGACGTTGTGAGCAGTGCCATCAATGACAGACATTTAGTGACACTCAGCAGTATGTTCCCACTTCCCACCAAGAAACAATGCTCTCATTCTCTTGCGCTTGCCTTCATTCTCACACGGTTTATAATGATTAAACCGTCTAATCTCACATAACATCACTGTGTCTTTATTCATTTTCGGATTCCCATTAGCTTCCGCTGCCGCGGTCGCTAGACTTCCTGGGGTCACATAAAAACATAAACATAAAAACAACATACAATATTCATGCAAACAACAGACACTCGTCAGTCTAGATCTAAATTACAATATTATAAAATGCAAAAGACAGCATTACATGCACAGAAAACCGGCCAATGATAGAACCGCAAAATGTTCGATTAGTTGTTAACTTTTAAGTTTAATTGAATAATTTCTTAACGGCAATGAATCAATTAGCGATAATAACTACAACGCTCATACAGTACAGCCTGTGTGACACATGATGCTCACAGCGAGTGGAAGGAGGGACACAGCCGGGAGTGGGAAGCGTTCGCCATAAACAGTTTACATCTGCACAGAGAGAGAGCCACATAACTTGTCAGAGAGAGAGAGAGAGAGAGAGGAACCAGGCTTTATAAGGCCTGCCTCTGTCTCTCCACCGTACGTGCTCTCTGCCTCGGTCTGAACACTAAAAGTATAGACTTGATATCTACGGTAGGGCTGGGCAATAAGTTGATGTATTGATATTGTGATTTGTAATATAAGGCAACACTGATATCTACACTGACATCTTAAAGATATCAGTGTTTGATTGCCCAAGCACAGCCAGTTTAAGAAGATTTAAATATAATTACCAGCTTTTACTATTTTGGCCCCATCTTAAAGGAGAATTCCATGCTAGAATGCTTTCTTATCTTTCTTACCTTTCTTTGTAGTTGTTACGTCCCCACCAAAGAGGTAAGGTGTTTTGTTGTGCAAAAACTCCTTATTGGCTATTTCCCCTAGCATAAGCCCTCAATTGAGAGGAGAATTGGAGCGGCAGGGGCGGTATTGCAGTCGCTGTACCGCACTGTTGTGACAAAGTCAGTGAGAAGACAAAGCTCTCTGTCTACAGAGCAATCTTCATTCCTACTCTCACCTATGGTGATGAAATGTGGGTCATGACTGAAGGAATAAGGTTGCGAGTACAAGTGGCCAAAATATGTTTTCTCCGATGGGTGCCTTTGAGATATGGTGAGAAGTTCAGTCACACGAGAGAGCCTTGGAGTAAAGTCGCTGGATATGGCATATGCTGCATGGTCCTTTTCATATACATGTAAAGTCCAAACCACACCAAAGGGTCAAGGCGGGACGGGACGAGACGGTTTTAGCGTTCGTCCCAGCAGTCTGATATGTCCTGTTGCACGTTGTTGACCCACGTCAACCCAAGTGATTCAACTGGTTCAATTCAATGGCCCAAACCACACCAATGGGTCGCATTGCATCTACTCGCAACCGATTGGTTGCAAGGAGTTGCATGGCGACCCATTGGTGTGGTTTTGGCTTAAGACTTATAATTGTACACTCTCAGTTATAATTACAGCATTTGACAGCGCACGCATGCACGCACGCGCACATGCACACACACACACACACACACACACACACACACGCACACGCACGCACACGCACACACAGCAGTGGTGGCACTGGTGACAGCTCCATCAATATGTTATATGCCAGGGATTAGAGTGATTATCCATCCATCTGGGGCTGCTCCCACTCCCATTGTGTTGGCAACTGACTCACTGTACGTGTATTGCAATGTGTGTGTGACAGTGTTTGTGCGCGCGCGTGTGTGCATGTGTGTGTGTGTGCGCGTGTGTGCACTGTGCATGCGTGCATGCGTGTGACCCACTGTGTGGCCAGACAATGCTAAGCCAGTCTGTATTGACGGGCAGCCTGATGTCTGTGTTTCTGTGAGTGTGTGTTTATTGTGAGTGCTCAGCCCTTTATCCCAAACGTGTATATCCCACACACACACACACACACACACACACAGTGACACACACACACACACACACACACACACACACACACAGTTGCGGCACGCAGCACTGTCACTGTGTCACATGTAGATGCTTTATCATAATGATAATCAGGTTTGTCTATCATGTGTAGAAGATGCGTACTACTGTGTGACCGTGTGTGTGCCTGCGACATGCTGCACTGGTGAAAGAGAAATGCAATGTTTTAGGCTGTTTCAGTGGTTTAGGATCAGTGTGTACCACCATACTGCAAGGCAAGCCAGCTGCCACTGTCTGCCTAGCCTTGGAAACCCAGACGTTTTTGTTTCCAGGGAGAAAAAAAAAAGTCTGGGACGAGTCCACTTCAATTCGGCATACAGTAGCGCAAATGTCGATCACTCACTCGCTGATTTCTGATCGCACCTTTGTTAAATTGACGCAGACACGCACACCCGTGTGGACTTGTGTGGCACTGAGTCGTTCACATCCCTACTTTTCACCTACTTAGTACTTACTTGTCCACGCAGCCCACTGGCATGTTGTAATTTCATTATGTGGCAGCACCTGTGTAACATTCGAATAGTATAAACATTTTATATATTTTTTTTTTATCCCACGATTTTTGTAACCCATTTTTCAACCCTGTGTCAATCATCTAATGTGATCCTGGGCTCTACACACCCTCCACCAACCTAGTCCCCATATATGGGGGACAAGGGGAGAGCAACGGACTTGAACGCATGCTTCCTTCATGCCTGAGTGTCCAAGTTGCTCCTTTACACCTGACAGGGGGGAGTTTCCCTGTTTGGACGTAGCGCGTGGAAGGAACACGTTATTCCAACCAGTTCCTTTCCCCTCCATCAGGCGCCCCGGCTGGCGTGACCAGGATTAATGCATGTTTTTTGTGAGGGTACCTACCTACCACGGGGAGAACATGCAAACTCCACACAGAAAGGCCCTTTCGCCAACCCCGCCTTCGGGTATGAGCACTGATGACGCGGAGGAGGAAACACGCCGCCAACGCCCACAGTGTCCCGAGCGGGAATCAAACCCAGGACCTTCTAGCTGTGAGGCGACAGCACTACCAACTGTGCCACCGTGCCCCCGTAGTATAAACATTTTAATTGGCTTTCATATCCTCAGAATATTTTTTTTTAAATGATGTGTGGCCTAATAGATCAAAATGTACTCAGTTAAGGCTATTTTCTGGGTGTTAAAGGTTGTGTAAGTGATTTTCTTTGGTTAAATAAGTATTTAAAAGCTCTATATTGTGATAGTACTCATAGCTATATTAGTGTTTGTTCAGTAGTGTCTATAATCTGTCCAGATTTTTATTAAACAGAAAATGCATTTTCACAAACTGAAACTGTGATACCAATGTTATCCAATCAGGATAGAGAACACAGTCAACAAACTCTCGATTTTACTCTCGATTTTAGCAAGACCATTTATCTATAAATGACTGCTACACATTTCATCCAAACATCACCCAAATTGCTGGTCCACAATAACCTACCTGCTACCGGTATTTATATTTCAGTATAGGTTTTGATTTAGCCTTAACACCATTTAGTCTTTGTCCTATTTAGTCTTCTGAAATTATTTAGTCTATTCTTAGTTGACTAATTATCAAAAACCTTATTTTAGTCCAAACCACACCAAAGGGTCAGGTTGGGACTGTTTTTAAGGTAAACCACACCAATGCAACTCTTTGAGTTGCAATGAGTTGCATTGGTGTGGTCTACCTTAAAAACCGTTTTGTCCCAACCCGACCCTTTTTGGTGTTGCTTGGGCTTTAGTCTTAGTCAACACAATGAACACTGAGACCTGTGCTCCGAGGAGCACTTTCTGTAGTTATACATGTGTTTCTGTTTCAATGCTTGTTTACACAGACACGAACACACTCCCTCATTCACGCACATGCACATCAGCTGTTTGCCTCATGTGTGTTGTGTTCGTAAAGGCTTAATTTGCCTCTGCGTGCGTGATTGATCATGTGTGTTAGTGTTAATATAACACTTCACATTTTCAAATACGAGCTTGTGTGTGTGTGAGTATGGGTGTGCGTGTGCATTTGCGTGTGTCCTATGTGTAAATGCAAATCTGTCCTTCAGGGAGATGAAGCACAAATATACTTGGGTTTTTTTGCCAGTGCTCCAGGCTCTGCAATCAGATTAAGTAAAACACACACACACACACACACACACACCCTAGCTTCCTTCTATGGCTATTGGCTCTGTATGAATTGAACGCATGCACACACACACACACACACACACACACACACACACACGCACACACACATATATGCATCTCTTTTTTTCTGATGCTTTAGGCTATGCAATCCAACTGAACATACATACATACAGTTTACCCACACACCCTCTTTCTATTTCACACACATAGAAACACGCACACGCATCTATTTTTTTCTGATGCTTGAGGCTATGCAATCCAACTGAACATACATACATACAGTCTACCCACACACCTTCTTTCTATTTCACAAACACACACACACACACACACACACACACACACACACACACACACACACACACACACACACACACACACACACAGAGAGAGAGGGACATTACTGGACAGAGACTTGAGAGAGAGAGGGAAATTACTGGACAGAGACTTCTAAAGTGTGTGCGTGTTTGAGAGAGATGTTGGCAGCGTGATAAGGCGAGTTAATGATGAGATAATGGGATAGAGAGGAAGAGACACAAAGAGGAGGAGATTGAGACTTAATGCAGATAGAGGCAATGCCAGAGGGGGGGTGTGTGTGTGTGTGTGTGTGTGACTGTGTGACTGTGTGTGTGTGTGTGTGTGTGTGACTGTGTGACTGTGTGTGTGCTTGTGGCTGCGCGCGTCTGTGTGCGTGTGTCTGACAGTCAGACTCTTGTGTAAGGGACAGTTGAGGTTGACCTTGGGTCATATCCACACACGTGTCACCTCAGATGATGGTCATATAGGATACATCACAAGCAATGTTTCCTTTACGTGTCAGACTAGAATGCCTCATTTGTACCCTAAAGGTCATTACACACTGGCGAATTAGCGACGCGATGCGAATAAGCGATCTGAATATATACTTTTATGAATTTGTGCTCCAAACCATGTGATCATGGTCGTGAGTTAAATAAATGATGATGATGATGAAAATGCGAAATATTGCATGTTGCAGTTCGCCTGCGAATCTCTGCAAAATACGACACCAGAGCGAACAAATAAAGAGCGAAAACGGTCGCATTTTCGCACATTCGCACATTCGCCACTGATGTGGAAGCTTGCATGGACTTCAATTGTTTTTTTTTAAATGCGAATTATTCGCACGAATAATCGAATATATCACGTCGCCAATTCGCCAGTGTGTAATGACCTTTAGTGTTAATACTACAGTCAGAGGTATTTGTACCCCTAGTGTTAATACTACAGTCAGCGGTATTTGTACCCCTAGTGTTACTACTACAGTCAGCGGTATTTGTACCCCTAGTGTTACTACTACAGTCAGCGGTATTTGTACCCCTAGTGTTACACTACTACGGTCAGAGATGTGAGAATGAAGTGAATCCTTGAGAGAAGCAACCAGTAATAATAATAATAATACTCAGTAAAATGTATCTATCCATTTGTAAATCAGAGAGTGAACAAATGTACATAACCTATGGATGCTTCCATGGGGCCATGTGTTTACATTTGCACACTAAATTTACTTTTACTGTGTATAAGGCAATGAAGGCATAAAGACTAAAGCCCATACCACACCAACGCAACAACTCCTTGCAACATGCAACTATTTGCTGAACATATTGAAATACATTCTAAAATCAACTGCAAGTTGGTTTTGGCAATAAATAAATAATTACGTAACTGAATATTATATGAATACACTTTACAGTGGAAAGTGCCGTCCTGTTCTGCTTGTAGATCTGCCCAATTCTGCCATTTAAAAACATATAATTTAGTTTCCTTTCTTTTAACGTTTTCACCATATAATGCCATGCACGTTCCTTGTGGCTTTGTACAGGTGCAGTATTTGGCTACTGTCGCTGCGGTGAGTCAGTGTCGTAAGTGCCTCTCAGTAGCTTTGGGTTTAACACGCGATGTCTTGAGCTGAGTAGAGTAGACGAGACGGGGCTATTTTCGGGGCAGGTTCACCACGAGGTTCCTCGGGTTCAAGTGCTTGAAAGTTGACCACGGGAGAGGTGAACTGAAACAGCACACACACTAGTCTGGGGCTGATCTATGCTTTCAACAGCCTGATTATACAGCACCAGAACAATGAGGAGGAATGGGCCCGAGCATGTGCTTGTGTATATTATTCCCTTCGCACAACCGATCTAAGTCAAGTTGTTATTGTTATTAGCCGGCTCGCACAGGATGTTTTGGCAGAAACGTTAGCCTTGGATGGTTAACCCCAACACCTCGGCCAACGGCTTACTTCCCTTAGATCTTTTTTTTTCTTTAACTACAGTGGCGATCACCCACACCCTTCTGTGTTTGTAATGTACACGTTGTACAGTGGAAATGGCAGATCTACAAGCTCACAACGTGTCGCAGCGACGCAGATCTGCTATTTAGTGCAGGTTTTAGTCATCCTAGCTTAGATTTTGTTTAGTTTTGTCAGTGGAAAAAAAGGTAGTCGACAACACATTTTCAGCATAGTTTTAGTCGACGAAATCAGCACCGGTAGGAACCATTTATTAATTATTTCCAGTTTCTACGAGTCTTCTTCTGCCTTGAAGGGACTGGTTCCTCCCAACGTGTTTCTGATAAATGTACGGTACTGTTGGCGATGCAGCTGAAAAATAATCTCTTTGCCATAATTATATTCCACATTGCTTGTGTCTTATCATCTATGTTCCTGTTAAACAAACACCATTTGCGCTCCCCAGCTCATACAGTATGTCATTTCCTCAAAATATATACACAACACACAAGCAACTGTGTCTACTGATATGTACCAACCCTCTAGCCAAGGCTGTGTGTGTGTGTGTGCGTGCGTGCGTGCGTGCGTGCGTGCGTGCGTGCGTGCGTGTGTGTGTGTGTGTTGCATGCGTGCGTGTAAGTGCACATGTGTATCTCGTTTGATAAATGGCACCAGTGCTCCCACTCCCAGTAGCTGAGCCAGTGATTTGCATATAAACTGGGTTGTGTGAAGGTGCTTCAGTACTGTGTCAGTGACTGAGACACCTAGTGGTTGCTATCTGTAACTGCACCTCTGATGGTGGTGGTACTGGTGCATGTTGTTTGTGTAGAATAAAACTGTTTCTTTCCAATCCTCTCTGAACATACATGTGTTTTAGTGTCCTAGTC